>NC_056739.1:1211862873-1211940373 GCF_019279795.1 Protopterus annectens | reverse complement strand
AGTCTCTCGCTTAGAGAGTTCTTAAATCAATATCACATTTTACTGCTGGGATAGCCTGGATGACATCACTTTTTCTCACCTACCTTCAGTTCCCAGGCTAAACAAGAAACTAATAGGATTTAACATATCTGTGTTAAAAATACATATCTCTCAGATGTTTGCCAGATCTTGGAAGTTGTAAAACAATAAGACACTTTACATTTTCAACCTAGTAATTACTTTTCTCCAAGACAATACAAAAACTTCTAGCTCTAGACATTTTGTCTGCTTCTGCATTGAAACTGAGAGATAATATCTCTTGTTTATGGCCCAGCTGTAAAGTAACTTAACCTCAACTATTCTTAAGTTTTGCAAGTTAATCTTTTATGTTCTAGCAGGGTATGCTGTGGTTACATTCTTGAAGCTCAGTACATG
Source organism: Protopterus annectens (assembly GCF_019279795.1). Taxonomy (NCBI): domain Eukaryota; kingdom Metazoa; phylum Chordata; order Ceratodontiformes; family Protopteridae; genus Protopterus; species Protopterus annectens. The sequence goes on along the minus strand of NC_056739.1, from coordinate 1,211,939,959 downwards.
ACATACAGTTCTGTATAAATCATATCAATATTCACAATTGACATAGAATTATTTACAAAATTGCAGACAGTTGGGCTGGCAGCTTGACACCCCCCAAAAAAAAAACTCAAGCTAGTTTTTCAAGTACCCTTGAGAAACACTGCTTGAGAAGGCTGAGCCTATCTGGGAATACCTTACTCCAGTCCTTGTCTGTAGAGCCCATCTGCATTGGCATTGCTAACCCTACTGTGGTGCTGCACTGTCATATCATATGCTTGCAGCCCTAGGCTCCACTTTAGTAACTTGGCATTTTGCTGGCTGGCTTGATGTAGCCATGTTAAGGGATTGTGGTCTGTAAATACAGTGAATTTCCTTCTATACAGATAAGGCTGAAGTTTCTGCAGTACCCACACTATGGTTAGGCATTCCTTTTCTAAAGCTGCATAGCATTTCTCCCTGGATTGGAGCCTACAACTGAGATATACCACTGGGTGCTCTTCTCCCTCTGAGGAAACCTGGCAAAGTGCAGCGCCCACGTCATGGTTTGAAGCATCCACCTGCACAAAAAATTCTTTGCTGTAATTTGGACTGGCTAACACAGGGGGTCCTCCCAACACTCTTTTAAGCTTCTGGAATGCCTGCTCACATGCTGGGGTCCACACTACCTTATCTGGCTTGTTTTTCCTTGTCAGGTCTATGAGGGGAGCAGCTATGGCACTATAATTGGTGACAAACTTTCTGTAGTACCCTGTTGTTCTAAGAATGCCCTCACCTGCTTTTTGGTAACAAGGGCAGGCCAGCACCTCCCTGGCATGCTCTTGCCAGGAATGGCTGTAGATGGCAATATCATCTAGGTAAGCAAGGCAAAATCTCCTGCTTCTGCTAGGATACAATCTACCAGCCTCAGGAACGTTGCTGGGGCATTTTTCATCCCAAAGGGCATCTTTGTGAACTCATAAAAGCCAAAAGGATTCACAAAGGCTGACCTTTCTCTAGCACTGGAAGTCAAGGGCACCTGCCAGTAACCCTTGGTAAGATCAATAGTGGTAAGATACTTAGCCCCAGCCAGCTGCTCTAGGGCTTCATCAGTCCTAGGCATGTGGTAAGCATCTGACTCTGTGTGACTATTTAATTTCCAGTAGTCCACACAGAACCTGGTGCTGCCATCCTTCTTTGGTACCAGTACCACTGGGGAGGCCCAAGGAATGCTGGACACCTGAATTATCCCTAGTTCAAACATTTTCTGTATCTCTTCTATCAGAGTCTGTTTGACTCTTTCAGACACCCTATAAGAGGCCTGCTTAATAGGCCTTTGGGGTCTTGTATCCACATGGTGCTGCACCAGGTGGATGCACCCTGGTTTCTCAGTGAACATGTCCTCAAACTCCTATAACACTGCTCAGATTTCTCAAACCTGGGTAGGGAATAGCTGCTGAGACATTGCTAACCCTTCCACTGAGGTGTCAGTCTGAGCCTAACTCAGGAGGTCAGTCACCAGATCCCCTTCACACTCCTCCTGCCATCTACTGCAAATACTCAGCATAAGGGCCTCCCTATCATGGTAAGGTTTCATCATGTTAACATGGTATAATCTGTGCCCCTTCCTCCTGCCTATCAGTTCTACCATGTAATTAACATTGCTGACCTTCCTTACCACTTTATAGGGTGCCTCCTAAGCTGCCTGCAGCTTGTTGTGTCTGACAGGAATGAGAACCATTACCTGCTGGCCTACAGCACACTCTCTAGCATGACCATTCCTGTCATATCAGACCTTTTTCTGCTGTTGGACTTCTGTCAGGTTCTCCTGGGCCAAGCCCATGAGTCCCCTAAGCCTTGTCCTGAGGTTTAGGACATATGCCACAACAGACTTCTTGTGGGATTTACACTCACCCTCCCACTCATCTCAAATTAAATCTAGAGGTCTCCTCACCCTATGCTCATACAACAACTCAAAATGTGAAAAACCTGTGGATTCGTGGGGTACTTCTCTGTAAGCAATCAACAGATGGGGCAAATATTTGTCCTACTCCTTCTTAAACTAGTCTACAAATACCTGTAGCATGGACTTGAGTGTAGAGTTTAACCTCTCAACAAGACCATTAGTCTGGGAATGGTAGAGGGTGGTCTTTAGGTGCTTCACCCAACATTGCTTCCACAGACAAGCCAGCAGGTCTGACATGACATTGGCACCTCTGTCCATCCGTATTTCATTTGGAAAACCTACTCTGCTGAAATTTTCTAACAAGGCATTTGTCACCTTTTCTGCCTCAATGGAGGACATAGCCACTGCCTCAGGGTATCTTGTAGCATAATCTACTACCACTAAGATATACGTTTTCCCTGTGGAACTTGGGGTAATCAGAGGCCCCACAATATCCATAGCTACCCTCTGCAATGGCTCCTCAATCAAAGGCAAAGGCATCAAAGGAGCTTTCACCTTGTCTCCTGCCTTGCCTACTTTTTTGGCACTGCTCACAGGTCCTGCAGTACTTTCTTACATCTCTGGAAATCCCAGGCCTAATAAACGTTCTGCATAATACGTCTCTTTGTACATTTTATGCCCATATGTCCTGCAAAGGGAATATCATGGGCTATTGCTAGGAGTGTCAGATGGTAGGCTCTGGGCACTACCAATTGCTGTATTATCTCACCCTTTAGCCATTCCACAGGGGTCCACTCTCTGTACAGTAACCCTTTGTCCCAGTATACAGAACCCCCCTTCCCTTGAAAATCAGGTGCCTCACTAGCTACCTCTCTCAGGTCTTGTAATATAGGGTCTGAGAACTGAGCCTGTCTCAACTCTGTCTTTTTAACCCTTCCATCTCCTCTTACATAGGAAGTCTGGTATCCTCTGACAGCAGTGCCTCACTGTCAGCCCAGGTACTACTACTCACCTCCACCTTTGCAGTTACTCTGTCCAAGGGAACATCCGTACCCACAAGCAGCAGTGGCTCACCATCAGTCTGACTGCTACAGGGTAGCTCCCTCCCTGAAGTAACCACCTCACCAGTCCTGGATGCAAATGTGTGGTCTGTGTGGGTCTCCCCCAGGCTACCAGACCCACATGCTTCTCTCCAAGCCTGACTGTGTGTAACTACATGCACACATGGTACTGCATTATCGAAATCCTTCCCTATCAGGACATCTGCAGGGATATCCTCAAATGTACCTACTTGCTGGCTTCCTTTTCTATCCTCCCAGTCAAGGTGAACCCTAGCCATAGTTATTTGGAATTGGGTCCCTCCTAAAGCTCTGACTGGAGTAGACTGCCCAAGCAAGTCGTGTGCCTCTGTAACCACTGCAGGCTTCACAATGCTTAGGTCAAAGACTGTGTCTCTCTTAGCAGTGACCTCTTGCCCATCCACTAAGATAGGATATAACCTCTTGTGGTAGTTTGGTACCCTTGTTGTCTAGAGACAAAATACTGCTGGCATTTTGTCATTCACACTTATTGGCTCTCCCACCTTTTGTTCCCCACCTTGCCTCCATGGGCATCTATATGCTACATGGCCACACTTGTTGCATTTAAAACATTTAACCCTTGGTCCTGGATGTGTACCTGGACTACTGGCTTCCCCTGCTACTGGCAGGCTCTGTTGGGGCAGTCTGGACTGCCCACCATGTGTTCCCTTAGACCCATGAGCAGCACTGGGTGTCCCTGTCTTGTGCAGTGGTGCCCTGCTTGCTAGGTATAGGTCTCCCTTCTTCCCCAACTCATCTGCAGTATTGCATTGTGTATCAGCTAACCAGATTCTCATGTCCTCAGGCAAAGTGCTAAGGGCTTGTTCCCTCACCAAAATGTGTGCCAGCCCTTCAAAAGTGGTGACCTGACATCCACTCCCCCACCTATGAAAATAAGTGCTTAGTTCAGCAACATATTCACACACATTTTTCATCTGCCTTGCGTCTATGCCCATGAAACTTTTCTCTATAAGCTTCAGGTGTTAAAGCATTCTAACAAACACATTTTTACTGCATTATAAATAATATAAAAATCTTTCTTAGATAAACCAAAACAGTTCTGGAGTGAAGTGAAACTTCAAAATGGCTACAAAAATTCAACCAGTACTACCTTATCCATCACCTTATACTGCAAAAAAGGTCAACTCTCAAGCTCCAGCTTTTTTAAGGCTTCAGTATCCTTCCTCAAATTACGTCCATGGAATATCAGTCTCAACCACAACCTCCCTTACCACCTCCACACATACCACTCTTTTACTTCAAATACATTAAATCAAAAGACATTGATCCTCTTCTAGCATAGCTTCTAATAAATACCCTACCAGGTTCTGATATTCTAATTCTATGGTCCATAAATTACTGCAGAGAACACTGAACTATACCTTTCCTACATACCTATAACCTCTGCATAACCAAAAATGTAATGCCCACATCTGGGAAACAGCAACAGTAAAACCTTTACCAAAACAACCTAAATCAACTAATGTTTCTCATTTCATAGGTTCATAGGTGTGTACTAGACTAGCAATGACTAGGGCCTTTTTAAGCCTAGCCATACATTCCAAATCTCTGACAAGTGCTGATACCCTTGATAAGTGTAAGCATAGGCCTGGGAGATGAACCATTTACAAGTTACCCGTGTTCATTAGAGACAGAAGTGCCAAACCAGGGATGAATTTCTAGTTCCCCATCCAATTGTGCAAGTTATACTTGAATTGATTTAAGGAGGAACTGACCTATATCTTTCTTACCTACTTAACAAAAAATCCTAGAAGAAATAATTTATGCTCATCTATCTTTCTCTTTCCTTTATGTGCAGAAACTCAGTTAAAATTTGTAACGTCTGGTTTGCATGAGAAAGCAGAAGGAAGCACATTATCACACCTGTGTTGATAGATGATTAACACAGGCTTTCTAAGGAGGACACTGGGACAGTGAGGCTAGGCTAAGCAAAAATTAAGCTGCTTTATCCTTAGGCTGTATACTGACTTATGCTGTGGGTACGGAACCGAAAAGCCTAACTGGATAAAAACTCCCTCCTTAGCAGTATTCAGGAGATAAAGTCCTGCCTTTTCATCATTCATTTATTCATTTTTATTCATAAAGATTACAGATGAATATGCCCACTGCTTACTGTACTCTGCTAGTTTCACAGCAATGCCTGTCTACACATGTAGAAACAGAAACCGAAATAACAGTTGTCACCAATGGCTGCACCAGAACAGAGAAGAGAAAATACACATTTTTCATTCAAACCTTCGAGTGGTAATAGGACAATTTGTAAAGCAAAACTTAGGCATGCCTCACTAAACATAATAGACCAAAATCAGTATGTCCTACTAGAGTACTGATTTTGAAATGATTTAAAACACCCTTTATGTGGAGGCACAACTCTATACCTCCCATAATTAGGGCAATTCTCATTACATTAAAATGTATTCCTTTTTATCTGCACAACAAAAATGCATTTTCCTTGTCACAAATTTGTTACTGATCACAATCACTAAGATGTGAAATATAGGGGAATATTAAATAATGTACAATTTCTCACTTCAAAATGGGAAAAGTGAATGTGATGATTTAATGGAAATTAACTCTTTAAATGTTGATTTTGAAGCATCTTGATACAGAGTGGATCTAGGGATTGCTTCCACATATAAGAAATTAAACTTTACTGTGTTTTTAAATAATAAATGTGCATTATAAGAAAATGGCAGGCTACGCAGAATATGATTCATTAATGTACACGATATTATAAGATAAATATGTCTGTTAAAAGGTTTCCTGTTGAAAGAACAGGCTAATAAGACTAGAGCTGACAAAATGAAAATGGTCACTACTTCCTTACTTTCAAATGTTCATAAAATATGGAAAAACTTTCATGTAGAAGAAAAGTCTTAAGTACTTGGCCTTTATCTAAAGATCCAAATAAGACTTTGGAATCATTGAAGTAAAAACAATTCGATCACCTTAATAAATGACTAAATATATCTGTACACCATTTATTACCTGGCCATCCAAGAGCCTGAAAAGAATTTTGTAAAGTTAGAATGTAATGCTAACCATACTTGAAATCAAGCTGTTTTTAAATTGTGACACAGTTATACCACATATTACTGTAATTGCTAGCTTAACTTGTTGCTTTGGCAATGTTTTGGTGCTATATCATTTTCTTGGAATTATTTCATATATTTGAAATGAGAGTACTTTATTTTTTAATCAAAATGAGATGCACATTATTTCGAGACAATGTTGTTCATGTTTTTGTTATACTGGCCAAAAATACTGACAGGAAAAGCAGTTATAGTCAAGGAACAGATTAAAATAACAGTGTGTAACATTAACGGTAGTACTAATACAGATAACAGCTGGATATATTTTATAGTATTTGACTCAGTAATGTGTACAATGATCCCACCCTTGTTTTAAGTCTCTCTCATTCAAATTATTATCTACTAAAAAAGAGTGTGCCAAATCTGGTCAGTTCATTTTTCCTGACACTAAACTCAATGCCATTTAAGTCAGACCAATTGCGAATGATGTAGCAATCCCATGAGTCATCGTTGACAGATGGAAGGTGTCATATGGATGATGATGATGACACTGGACTACCGATATCTAGGGAGTCATTTAACGTCATCATTTGTCATCGCTACAAGTTACTTCTTTTCAGTTAAATGATTTTGCAGAACATTTATTAACAGCCTTCAACTTGTTAATAAATGAAAGGACATCTAAACGTTCCAAATAGAAAATGGAGAAACAAGCAAGCTAACTCGGCTGCCTGGAAATATTCATGTGAAAATGTATTTTGATTCATATAATGAACACTGCAAAAAAAGACTAATATGTAAAATGAGACAGTAACAAATAACCAGTCATAAAACTGCAAATGTGAAATTAAGTCACTAATGTTAAACTGTGGCTGCAACAATATGTGATAGATACACAATGGGAATATTTTTCCAGACAAACACTCAGTGTATAGCACAGCTCTCAGTATCGTCCCTGTAACAGGCTTAGTCATCATGTGCATGTAAATGCCCTGGCACAATAAATCTTCGCTGCAAGCCGTACAAAGAACATAAGCGATTTATTTTATTACATATGCAATAAACATTTAATACAGGACATCAATAAAGGCTTATAACCAGTTAAGAAACTGAAGAAGATGAGGTAAATAACAAGATGGATTGGATTAAGTATTACGCATAATCTCATTACCAGCTCCCTAGATAAAAGGGTTTAACAAATTTCTTGGAAATCACTGAAAGAAAACTACAATTTTCTCAGTCTCTCCACTGGCAGATGATGATGAATTATTGAAAGTCAGATTGTTTTCTTACTCAAATGATGAAACACGTGGCGAATAGTGTAAAACCATGCTGTCACCGACATTGTTGAAATAATCTGAGTGAGCAGATTGTCGCATTTGATGAATATTGTAACATGAAGCTCAATGAAATGAAGAGAGATTGTTTGTTGTGACAAATCAGGGTAAGGCAGAAAAACATTGATAAATATGTGACAGACCTAAAACCACCACCTAACACACTCATTCCATACTCGGAAAAGTCCAGGTACAATGCATGGCCTTTTAGCATATTTTTTTTTCACTGCATTTGGTTGAAACTGCAATACACCTGAATTGTGTAAAGCCTCTGCATACCACAGTAGTTTTTTTTTCACTTTTATTTAGTTTTTTGAAAAAGTGGAATTGGTACATGTGAGTAACTGACAAAGGGGTCCAAACCTCCCTCATCTGGGATACTGGGTCCCAGCCACACACAAAAAAAAAAATTATTTCCAATTTTATAGTAATTATTAGTTACTTTTCATAATTAAAACATCAGTAAAATGTAAATCATACTATGGGGATTCTACTTAACATAGTTAAGCCAGCTATCATGTGCACTTTTGAGAAAAGTAAGGACTTACTGATTTATGATATATTAATTTGTGGGACATATAGACCAAACTTAAGAGTTTGAAATTCCTAGATACATGTTTGCAGATTTGTAGAGCAGTAGAACTGCCATGGCAGAATAGCAACCATTCAATATATTACATCAGAGGAGGCATAGTCACCAAAATGGGTGCCTACTGAAATTTCAAGGACTATATATATATATATATATATATATATATATATATATATATGTATATAAAATGTGTGTGTGTGTGTGTGTGTATATATATATATATATATATATATATATATATATATATATATATATATATATATATTCTTTTAGCCTACAATCTTGAATCCCTTAATCCCAAAACTATAATATCGAAGGACCAACATACCGAAGACATCAGTGCCTAAAGATCTTGAATATGAATCCCCCTACCAGTCTGAGTCCAGGAATGGGTGTTAACTTGGGTCCTAAAAGGTGTGAACCCAGGAATGAGTGCTAACATAGGTTCTGCAGAGGCAAGTACAGGAGTTGAATACTGTGATGTTCAGTATTTTGATCTTTTGATATTATGGTCTCCGGATTATGGGTTTCAAGACTGTGGGCTTCAAGATTGTGATAGTAAAGTATATATCTATCTATATATTTGCCCTGCATTTTATTGAGCATCCATTTATTTGACAAAAGCAGGTAGTGTTGCTTAATTTCAATGTTATAGATAGCCGTAACCTAACCTTACACCTTACCATAATAAAAACCTTCTCATAACACTGTCACTATTCAGACAAATTTGAGGTTAGTGTTATGAGAGGTTTTAGTGTTAATACAGGGACAGGAAATAGTTTCCCTTTCTCACTATTTTTAGTTCAAGATTTCTTGCTTTTGATATTCTTTATGTTTCAGCATGTTTTGTTGATGTTTTAAGTTCAAAATTATAAATGTTTGATCACACAGATTATAACCATGCATGTATATATATTTATATGTGTGTGTGCACACGTGTGTGTATAGTGTATATATATATATATATATATATATATATATATATATATACACAATACTGTGTGTGTACATATATATATACACACACACACACACACACACACACACACACACACACACACACACACACACACACACACACACACATACACACAATGTATATATTCTTTGCAGATGCGATATCAGATGGCAAATGGTCAATTGCTGTGTTGCCAAACGTCGACAGTTCATATCAGCAAATGCCACTGTGCATTCACTGATATGAACTTGATCTATGGGCTACAGATCACGGTACAGTGCAGATTGGGATATTCATCCCTTTCCTCACTGTATAGCAATCTTGGAGTTGGAATATATAGTTAGCAAGAGATGTGGGTGGTGCAGGGGGCTTACTCCCTGCAAAGATGTAATGTGAAGTGTAGGAGTTACACTTACTTGAGCTCCTATGCGGGCATCACATTTTATATTCAGTGAAGTTGTTGAATCTGCTGAATTCGTTCAGCAGATTTGACATTTTACCTAAGTGAAATTTGTGATTCAGCCTTTCTATTGGAGGTTCTGAATGGGTTTTGTATCATCTTTTGAGATTATGATAGTAAACCTATATGTACATGCATATGCATATATATATGTATATATATATATATATATATATATATATATATATATATATATATATTTCTTTAAGGCTGAGTTATCTCAGAGTGTTCCTCCATCTCTGACAAATAAGTGATCTTAGAATTGGCATCCATAAGTAGCAGGGTTGTGGTGGGTGTATCCCACCATATCAGGAGTACAGTGGGTGATGCTGCTTAAAAAAGTACTTCTGTGTTGTCTTAAAATTTGTCTTGAAAATTTTTGTCTGCAAATAACTGTACAGCTTTTCTCCAATTATAATTTTACTGTACTGTTTCAAGGTTTTCTTTATATATAATTGTGGAGCTTTTCTCCCCGGGCCTCCCCTGAAAATGGGTTTGTCAGGCCCAGTGGACTTTCCCGGTAATCAAATGCAATAAATAAATATAATAAATAATAGTGTAAAAGTAAACTTTGGAATCCACTGTTTTTGGGGGGGGGGGTTTGTTTTGTTTTTTGTTTTTTGTTTTTTATCACAGTTTATATTTTTGGCTGTCAGGACTCAGAAGGTCAAGACTCATACTTCTGAAATGGACCCCAGCAAGATACATAGATAAAGAAGCAAAACAGGACATGAAACTGAATCAGACTCAGTGGATTGCAAGTTTTGCAGAAAGACTCAGTGGAGTAATATAAAAGAAATGTCCAGCTTTTCAGAAGTAGTGTAACAGGTATGACAAAGCCAAATACTTTACTGCAAAGTATAAAACAAAATAAATTAAAGGTAAGTCACTACACATGAAGGAGACTGAAACTGACAAATGTGAAGATCCTTTATGTATCAAGACTGAAGGTGTGCATGGAGCGGAGAAAGACAGCCCCAACAATCGGAAGACAAACACACACAAGTCATGTTTGTGGGAGGAAAGTAGTTGATGTTTCATATGGACTGTGTGTCAAGCTGCAATATTATGAACTTAACCTGTAGTGACCTTGGAAAAGAAACTGAGATGAAAACTGACTTGTAACATTTATTACACGGGAAAGTTTCCAGTTTCCCATGACCCTGGATTTGATAAAGAGGCTACTGAAAAGGAATGATGGAATGAAGGAAAGCATTGTTTGCTAGTAATATATTACATAATTACCGTATGACTACCTAGTAAGTATAGGTTTTAGATTAAAAGTCTCAGAAAATGGAAAATGTACAGGCTGGAATTCATGGTTGTTGACTGAGATGCACAAGCTATGAAAAAATATGAAGATATGCTGGCTGTGTACATAATTGTGATTGAAGAACTGAAAAATAGGTCAGTTGGCAATGGAAAATATTAAGTACGATTATGCAGGAGTGCTTGTGTATCTTGAAGGTCATTATAAGATTGTAACAGACCCATAAATAAACTATAAAAACTTTCAAATAGAATTCCTGCTACAATAATGGTACTGCTGAAAGAAGAACTAAGCAAACTGCAGAGGAGAGATACATGCACCAGATGAACATAGAACTGACGTGGTAATCAACTTTCTACTTCAGAAGAAACAACGGAAGTCTAATAACACATATACAGACCTACAAACAACTTAGAAAAATGAATACCACCAACAGTTGACTAAAATACCAGAAATAAACGCCAGCTCAAAATCCACAGTTTATTGTTAGCGCTTTCGTTCACTCACAATGAAGGAACTTCTTCAGACATCAAAGTGCAGTACTAAACAATTTAAATACTACAGTTAATTATGATATCATAACCTCTCCCAAGCACAAATACCACCCCTAAAAACAATTTAAAGAAATAAATACGATACATGAGAATGCATATATTAAAAAAAAAAATATATATATATATATATATATATATATATATATATATATATATATATGTACATTAAAATTCACATACTGAAAAAATAAATAAAAAGCATTTATATAACTGTCAAAATTTCTATCTGGTTAAAGATTTTAGTTTTAAGAGACATTTTAAAGAACAGGTGTCATTTAAGCCAGGGTAGGAAAAAGCATTAGTCTTCAATTGCCAAAAATAACTCCTTCTCCTCAAGTCTTAATGACCACGGTCCCACTCAAGACTAACTTCTACCTTTTCAACAATAGTGAAGTGGAATCAGTGATCAGCTTGTTCCAATATGCGTCTGTCGTGCTGTATCATTATTTTTATCCTGTTTGCTGACGGCATACTGGTGCTCATAAATCCTTTGTTTAAAATGCCTCTCTGTCTTTCCATTGTAGAATACGGGACATTGTTGGCATTTTGCTAAATAAATAACTCTCTTTGTGTTACAATCATATTTCCCTGCCAAGGTAAATTTCATATTTCCTATATTCACTGAACAGGTTATTTCTACATATTTACATATAGAGCATCTACCACACTTCTTCATGCCCTTATTGGGAACGTAGGGCTTTATTTCTTTATTTAATAATGATTTCAAGTTAAAACCTTTTCTAAAAATGATCCCTGGTTCTAGTCCAGGTTTGTTCCTTAAATTACTGTCATCATTTATCAAGGCCCAGTTTTTACTTAATATGTTCCTGAGGTCGATGGCATCAGTTGAAGAAGTTGCTAGAAAGCTGATTTTATAATCAGTTTTCTCAGTAGTATCACCCCCCCACTAGGAATAAACCTTGAAATTATTCTTACTTCAGGCGAAACTGACCCTTTATTCAATATGGGTAAGAAATGTCCTGATTCTCTTTTCTTCCCAACTTCCTTAATGATCTCATCCAGCAAAAAAGAGGGGTAACCTCTCCTGAAAAACATCCCTTTTAAATTATCACACTCAATGCTGAAATCTGAATCCAGAGTTGTCATTCTGGCTGCTCTGACCATCTGGCCTTTTACCACAGCCTTTTTCTGGTGAAAGGGGTGGTTGCTGCTGAAGTGGAGGAAGTCATTTGAATATGTAGGCTTTCGATAAATTTTAGCTACATACCTACTATTGTTTGTGTATTTTTGATAACCAGACATCCAAATAAGGGATTGGTTGAGTCTCAAAGTGAAACATGAAATCCAAAAAATGTGTCATGTTACATAAGACTTGCACGAATTCTGTGACATCTGCTAAGTTCCCCTCAAATAGTAGAAACATATTGTCCAGGTACCTAGTGTACAAACGGACCCTTTTGCTGTAAATTTCATGTTGGAAAAATATCTGTTTTTCCCAATGGGCCATGACACAATTGGTGAAGGCTGCCCCACAAGGTGAGCCCATCGCCACACCTGTTTTTTGAAGGAACAAATCCCCATCAAAGTAGAAATAGTTATTAGTAAGAATTAACTCCAGTAGGTGTAAAATCAAATCTATTTCATCCCCGGTGCTCTCTCACCCAACAGGAATTCCCTTGCCCATTCTATCCCTAACTCTTGCGGGATAACCATATAGAGGTACTTGACATCTATTGTCACAAAATTATACTCCTGGTTGAATTCTAAATTGTTCATGGATTCTAAAAAACTCCAAGATTCCTTACATATTTGGGCCTCTGTCTCAAGATATTTCTTTAATTTCTGGTCCACAAACCTTGCACAAGTGTATGAGATGGAATTCCTACCATCTATTAATAGCCTAAATGGTGGGTTATGGATACCTTTCTGTATCTTGGGAATACCGAATAAAATAGGTGTAACAGGGGCTGTCATGTCTAAATAGTGTGTTTACATCTATGTAACCTTCAAGGAACACATCATTAATAGCATTTCTAACATTTTGATATGCCTTGTTCATTTCATTCAGTGATGCGCACTCATATGTTTCAATTTCAAGTGTGGCTCTAATTTTAATCTTGTGATCCTCTTCATACATAAAAACAAGTCCCCCACCTTTATCGGGTCACATGACTCTAACCCTTGCCATTCTCACACCAAACAAATCATTAAGATCTGCTTTTGTTACATTCCTGTTCTTAAAACTCTTCCCCACAGATGTATTCAGTAAAAATCTAATGTCAGCTTTGCATATTTTCTCAAATAAATTAATGGTTGGCTGAAGTGGGGGGTTAAAAACACTAGATACTCTGAGTTCAGGAAGTGTAGACAAAGTATTTCCAAAAAGCAGTTGCAAATTCAATGTTCGGCAAAAAAGTTTTAAATCAAGCAAACAGCCTGCCAAGTTAGCCCTCATAGAAGGCACAGATGTCAATCCCTTTCATAAAGTCTCGACCAAGACAAGTTTTATAACAAAGTCAGTGTAGTTATAAATTACAAAGTCACCTTTTGTGTTTTTGCAGACACTGACACTGTGAACCAGCTCATCCGTTTCATTAATAATGCCCTGGTCTGCTACCTCCTCCGTCGATTCTGCCTCCTGGACTTCTGGTTGTGTCGATTGTTGCCTTGGGCTGAGTTTGAAGGCTGTTGCTGATCCCTCTGAAAATGCCGTGGCTCAGATCTGCCATTATTTTGATGTGTTCTGTTTCTTAGTCAGCTATTCCAATTGCCGGGAGTGTCTACTTCTTCCTCTTGTATTTCTTTATCTGTAGAGCTTTTTTTAAAGCTTGTTCTTTAAAATGTGTCTTAAAATTAAAATCTTTAACCAGATAGAAATATTGACATTGATATAAATGTTTTTTTATTTACTTTTTCAGTATGTGAATTTTAATGTACATATATATGCATATGTATATATATATATATATATATATATATATATATATATATGTTTTTTTTTAAATATATGCATTCTCATGTATCATATATATTCTTTAAATGGGTTTTAGGGGTGGTATTTGTGCTTGGGAGAGGTTATGATGCCATAATTAACTGTGGTATTTAAATTGTTCAGTACTGCACTTTGATGTCTGAAGAAGTTCCTTCATTGTGAGCGAACTAAAGCGCTAACAATAAACTGTGGATTTTGAGCTGGCATTTATTTCTGGTATTTTATTCAACTGTTGATGTATACAGACCTGACAACTTAATAAAGCCTTAAAAGAAATAGCCTGTCAAATCCAATGATTGATGGCATCCCACCAGATTTTGAGCAAGAAAGGATTTTGAAATATATATATCTGGAGGAAGACTTACATGAGTATGCAGGTGGCTAAGGATGGTTGGACAGTAAACCAGAAGAAGAAAGGAAACTAAGTCAGACCTTGAAGGGGTTATCAGGAGTATGATATCATTACATTAGAGACAGAAAACAAGGACTGAAATGTAAACAAGAACCCGTTTTTCAGAACAAATGTAGAGATAGCAACTTTAAGCGAAATACTGAGACGTTCAAGCTGAGAAGTGAGCTCTCATGTATAGATGTGTTGACAGAGTCATTAAGAGTTTATACATTTGGGCAATAATTAATTAGTAAAGAAAATTTATACAAATGAAAGGAAAGGTCTGAACAAATTTTTCACTATATTAAGAACAATGTCTCCACACCAACCGTACTGAAGGATTACATGCAAAAGTATAACCTATGTAGAATTTATAACTGAATGTTAAATATGTTACCCAACAGCCTATGTGACCCTTAGAATGCAACAGAATATAAAGTTTCATACAAGATGATTTACAAAAATCGTAGGCATTGGAGATGAATCTAGTTCATGGTGGAAAATAAATGAATACAATGTGTACCATAAAACATCTGTACTGAGTTGTCCTGGGATTTAGAAAGCCTTTCTTTTTCAGAGATCGCTCTACCATTATGGTTTTCCTTTTGTGGGGTTTTAAAGCAGACAGCAGTCAAGCTGATGTGGCAGTCCATGAGATTGGCTATTGTCTGAAATAATACTTCTACCACTTTAAGAGTTGTAAAAAAAACAGCAACATTTATACCATTTTAAATATTCTAAAACAGTATTGTGAAATATGAAATACCACACTGACCTTCCAGATGCAACTGCTGCATGATATTTGCAGGCAATGGAAGAGTTTAAGTACTACATTGTAATTAAGCATGTCAATATCTTTCTCCAGAATTTTATAGAAAATGTCCACTTCTGTATAACTATGGACCAACTCAGACCAAAATGGCCACTACAAACTGACAATCTACAAAGTTCGAAAACAGTTACCTTACAGCAAGCATGTGCCTATTTCTTAGGTTTAGGAGGACAATCAGAAATGTCACCAAAGTATAAATATAGTGTATTGTTATATCAGAGTGAAAGCTGTATTTATTTGATTCTGGGAGTGATGTTATTAAATATTTTAGATATCACGACAGAAAAAAGTATGTTAAACACAATTACAACGTTTACAATAATTCAAGCTGCAGCTAGTTCTGCCTTTGGCCATTTTAAAGTAAAATAAAGTTCTTCTAGCTGAAAATCTCAGTATATTACCCCGAAAATGTGCTACAAGATATCACATTCACAGCTATAGCAATTTTAAGTAGGTAAGAAAATATGCCCGGACTCTTACCATTTGGGGAAGCAGTTCTAGCAAATATGTTTAGTAGCTTAGTCTTTAAAACTCCTTTTGTGATACCATTCATGTTTACTTTCTTATAAATGCCACACATTTTAAGATAGCTTTCTACTTGGAAATTAATAGAAATTATTAGTGTTTATGGAAAATAACAGTAAATATTTTTCATACTTGTCAAAAAAGTACAGCAATGGTCATTAAAAAATTCCATAGAGCTTAGACTTTTCATCTGTACATATGAGTAAAATACTTCTATATTCAAACCAGCATGGAAGTCCATTGTGGCATACCTCAGCAACTGCACATCTGATTCCAGCAAAACTAGGCAACTTGTTCCTCTAGTGAATAACAAATCCTATGTGACATAGATCTGACAGTAGTTTCTGTTTTAAATTAGAATGTGTTAGTCACCTCTTGAAGTAACGTTACCATCCTAATTCTGCATGTCTCACTCAGTAATGCACCTCCTTCCTCATAAAGCCAAATTTCCCCAACCTGCTCCCATCTGAAGCCTTAGAAGGGTGGAAAGCAACTTTGAAAATTAGGATGGGATGCAGTATTTATAACTCACCATCATGAGACTCAGAATGGTACTAGGCTTAGGGTCATGTCACACACGTGGTTAAACGGCAGACAGACAGCATGATGTTCATTAACACTGTGCCTATCTAATCACTGAGACTTGATGAGAAGGCATGAAATGTGGAAAAGGCAAAAATATGGTTGCAAGTACAGAAAACCCCTGGAACAGCCTCATGTTGATCAGGATCTGACACAGGATTGATTAAGGAGAGGTGGCTTTAAACCAAAAGATGAAAGGTTAATATTGGAGGCCCAGGATAGCAGCTATGTACATGCTGGTTTACAAAGTCTATTGAGCATGTGGGAGAAACAGACAAATGCAGGTTCTGTAAAACAGAACTAGAAACAGTTGCACATTTTGTTGCTGGGTGTGATATACTAATGGCAGAAAGCCTGTACACAGAAAGGCATAATAATGTGGCAAGACTGTTGCACTGGGGATTATGCAAGCATTACAGTATTGATGAAGCTGAGAAGCATTTGTAACATGAGCCACAAAGCATTATACAAAATGATGAAGTTTATATCATATGAGACTAACCATTCCCAACAATTTGAAAAATACAGGCGAGAAAACCAGATATAATAGTCCATGAAAAGAAGACAAAAGTATCATTGATCACTGAAATCGGTATACCCAGTGATTACAGTTCCTACGTACAGAGACATAGAATATCTAAAATATCAGGATTTGCGGGCTGAAATGAGGGCAATGTGGAAGAAGGATTCCCAGACGGTTCCAATAGTAGTAGGAGCAATGGGTCTCTTAAAAAAATAATTTTAAGTCATATTTAGATGGGTTTACGTCTATATTCTGAAAAGCCACAATATGGAAGACTGGAAGATCAAGACAAGAAGGATGAAACTCAAAATCATGAATTGTGTAAGTATTCCCAGGGCAATCGAGTACTTACCCAAAACCACAGTAAATCACAGTGCACCAGATAAAACTCACCTAGGTGGGGGGCTACTTCCATGTAGATGGGCTGCGGACCCCCCCCCCCACACACACACACACCCCAACTATATATACCAACTCTGGGATCACACTATAGTGGAGAAAGGCCATAATTCCCACCATTGGACAAGTGTTTACTTGCCCTGGGGATACGTACGTGATTCGTCATTTTGGGATTCGTCCTTCTCGTCTCGATTTTCCAGTCTTTGGTATTGTGGCTTTTCAGGATATAAAAGTAGACCCATTTAGATATGCTACCGATACATGTAACTCCATATGAATTGCAGAAGGAGTCAGTTCTTGGCGCTTTGCAGGTTCTGTGAAGAGCACTTTTGGCTATTATCAAAGACTGAAACAATACTAATTAAAACCACAACTTCCATTTCAAGCCCTCTGTTTATGCATCAATAACCCTGGTATGTTTTAAGAAAATAATGCTTAAAATAGAACATCTATTACCCGGCTCTAACTGAAAGCTCTTAGCACATGTCACGGAAGTAAAAGGGAAAACGTGAATAGTGCTTCTTGAAAAGTGTGATAGAAAATGTGAGTGCACATGGATTTAGATGAGAACTTTTAATGTAGTTTTAATTCCAGTTTTTAGAAGCAGAAGGGGATGACACCTAAATGGTTGACGTTAATGGGAAGGGGAGTGGTTAGACAGGGAAACAGAGTTACAGATTATGAGGGATTTGTTAAAGTGAAGGCTTGATAAACCACAGTGAACAAATGGACTTCTTAAAGCCCTATCCATGGATGTCTCAGACGAGCCACTGTCTGGACTGCTTACTTAATCTCCGCAAATATAATAAGTATCATAATAGTGTAAATTTGAAGCTGTGGTTCTACTGCATTTGGGTAGGTCAAAAAAGGATTGTTGTAATTAGAAATCTGTAAGTACCATAAACTTATGAAAATTTTATGGCAAGTCTCAAGTTTTTTAAACTAAATGAGATTTAATGAAATTAACTTAATATGAGACAGAGCATATTATCATAATATGGTTCAGTTCTTGACTATCTCACTGGGGAGGTGAGAAAGGGATTTCTTGCTGGCACTCTGATCTTGATTTTAGTAGTGTTATAACAACATAATCACATACGTGTACTATGTATGTTGCCATGATGAGAATGCATAGAACGGATCTGTGAATAAATATATCTCTGTGCTAGGTCCTGTAGCATTGTGACATGATAGAACTATCTTAATTTAATCCACTGCTATTCAATCTGTGTTTGTGTGAGTGAGCCTAGCTATAGAGTGGTGTTATATAGTAAAACTGAGATTTATTGCGTACAGCTAAAAATCAGTCTAGTAACATTTAAGTGAATAAGGAAGACAGCAGAAGGGTGCATTAGTAACTTAACACCCTTGGAAATGTCACTTGCATAAGAGTGCATTTAGGCTTTTTAAGTAAAGTTAATCACTTGCTCTGGAACCCCTGCATATGATTAAACTTCTTCAGAGCCTCAGGTAAAGAAAATTACTGATGTTAAAAGAGGATGATACCAGCACGTGAATAACAGTGGCAAAATCTTCCATCAGAATAGGATATTTTAACCATATTTATGAGATGCGCATGTGAAATCTTCATAACTCTGACTTTTGGTCCCTAAATGTCACCATATTATGAAGAATAAATCCAAACTCTCAAACCCTAGACAAAAAAAATCCAGTTGGATGCCTTCATAAAGGATTAAAAGCAGAAAGGCCTTTTGCAAGAGAAGACCTAACCTTTGCATGTATACCATCTCAGTCTTTATAGGGTTCAACTTCAGTTAGCTATGTGCTAAACAAGAATGTAAAAAAGACAGTTCTCAAATGTAGCTAAATCTGACACTTTCCCCGAGAAAAGAATTAATGAAAGTCCTTACCACAGACTAGTAGTGAATATCTCTACAAGAAATGGCCTCCCTAAGAAGAAGATTGCACTTAGGTAACAATAAAGAACCTAGAAGTCAGCAGTGAGGGACCCTAGAATCCAGAAACAGCATGCTGGGAATATAGTAAGATGTTCAAAGTGAACCATTTTAAAACAAGAGTGTCACTTTACAGTGGATATGGGGATATCCAAGGAGAATAACATGGACCATCAAGTTAAGTGCAGCTGAGAAATCAAGGAGGACCAGGGCAGAATATCATCATTGACGTCGCAGCACCAGTAGTTCACTGATAATCATAATCAAGCCAGTCTCAATATTAGGCCTAGATCTAAAATTGGGCTGTAGAGAATCAGACTCCATCATCATCATCATCATCTTTCGGCTGTTCCCGTTAGGGGTCACCACAGCGGATCATTTGTTTCCATTTCTTCCTGTCCTCTGCATCTTGCTCTGTCACACCAACCACCTGCATGTCCTCCTTCACCACATCCATAAACCTTATCTTAGGGCCTTCTTCTTTTCCTGTTAGCTTCATCCTTAGCATCTTTTTCCCAATATACTCAGCATCCCTCCTCAGCACACGTAGAAACCAACATAATCTTGCCTCTCTGGCTTTGTCTCCAAACCTTCCAACCTGGGCTGACCCTCTAATATACTTATTCCTAATCCTGTCCACCCTCGTCACACCCAGTGCAAACCTGAAATTTAATATGAATGCACCTGCATAACTTGACCAACAAAGGGTTAGATATGAAAAGGTAGTTGCTTAGATCACCTTTATCTAATGAGGTGATCTGACCTGATCATCAAAAAGATAAATGGACTGAGGGTTTTCAAGCAAGATGCTATAATCCTTGTAGGCCCAGGACTCAACCCAGGGTTAGCTGGATACATAGTTAAAACTAACCTCATGCTCTTTTCATTGTCAATAAAGTTAAACTCAGCACTGCGGACATCTAAGGGTTACTCAACTAAAACATTACAATGCTGACTGGAACCAGGCAAAACCAAAATATAAAGTCCCAGTTCACAAGCAGAAACTCAGTAAGTAAAAAGCAACCTGACAACACTACTAGAACAACTGTTTAATAAAAAACAACAGAACTTTCAGGTAAAAAAAGCTTCATCAGTGTTATACAGCTTAAAATAAAACAGTTCAGTTTCAGGTAAAAAAACAAAAAACCTTCATCAGTGTTATACAGCTTAAAATAAAACAGTTCCTGGTTCATTGAAACTTATATTAAACCTTAAGCAAATATGTCTACATTAGCATTGTTTCACTTTAAGGTTTTAATTGAGTATTACTTTTTAACTGGTGGGCTGTGTGTGATGTATATATAAGTGAACGGTTTTATTTTAAGCTGTATAACACTGATGAAGGTTTTTTTTTACCTGAAAGCTCTGTTGTTTTTTATTAAACAGTTGTTCTAGTAGTGTTGTCAGGTTCCTTTTTACTTACTGAACGCTGACTGGAAGTCAGCTGAGGAGGACATGCTTAAACATGTTAAAAAACAATTATGGGTGAAATAATCAGGAACATCAACAAAAATGTGGCTACAAGCCAATACAAGACAATTAGGATTGGTTTCTACATTATATTATAGTAAGAAATGGTCCGGTTCGAGTAAAATGTCAGTGTGTGTGATGCTTTTTAAAATGTATAATTTGCATTGGTTTGATATCAGGTGACTGAGTCAGGGATTACCTTCTTGGAGCAGATCTGGAAGTGGTCAAACCATAAAACCAAATCCACCTCAAAGCTATTTAAAGTCACTCCAAAGGAGAACACTAAGTCCAGTGTAAGGGATCTGACATGTGTGGTGGGGGAATCTCTAAAGAAAGCCAAATAATCTTGATATGCTGAAGGAACTCATAGGCAAGACTGAAAGATCCGTCTTCTACTTAGTTGTTAAAGTCACCCAGAATAAGCCAAGGAGTGTGCTGTAAAAGAAGAAAGATGTGAAATTTGCAAATTCTTGCAGAAATGTTTCTGCATAATATCCTGAGTGATAGTATAAAAAGAAAAAACAACAATCTTCTTCTACTCCAATGGTGTATTCACTTCATCAGTAATTTGATCATTATTAATGCTAGAGCTAAATACATGACCACTCTCCTGACAATGTTATACCTCCTGTGGTACTAAAAAACATAAAGACCATGACTTACTGCGGCCAAAGGTAAGGTCCACAATTTATATTTATCCAGGTCTCAATGAAGAAGATACAGGCTAGCCTCAAAGTACATGAATAAAACTATTGTTGACTTGCTGCAATCTATCCTACAACAGAGTAGCAATGCCCAAGGATAGGAATCAGAAGTACAGGCCCTATCTACCAGCTGGCAATGGAAAACTGGGCAAATACAAGAAAAATCACTCCCATGAAAGATTTTCTCCCTGGAATGGCTGTATCCTAACTGGGATGCACCCCCTAAATAAACCAACCAAGCACAATTTATGTCTTTATGAACTCTTTCAGCTGAGTATAAGTAAAGCCAAGATGGTAATAACTCAGAGTTGTCAATGGAAATACGCAGGGCACGTCATATTAATTGAGTGGAATGCTGAAGGCTGTCCATGTCATAAGCCATGATCATACTTGAGTAAAATTGGTAAACAAAAAAACTGTTAATGACATCTGAGAAGGAAAACATAGAGTAATAAATAAATAAATAAATAAATAAATAAATAAATAAAAGCCCATGGACATCAACCCTCAGTAAACAGCAAGAGCAAATCAATTTATAAGTAGTACCTCTGTGAAGGACAACACAATAAATCAGATGCAATTAATTAGCAATTAGGTATGGACATACAGAATAAAACCCAAACCCTTGCTTTTACTTTCGGGGGGGGGGCTTTCTATATGCATGCTAATGCTTACATCTTGGGTTGGGGGTTGGTGTAATGGTTCAGCTGTTTGCCTCACAGACACAAGGTACAAGGTTTTATTCTCACTTCTGAGAAAGACATTGGCTAAGCTTAAAAAATGTCCCAAAAGGACATCTGACCTAGTAATTAGTTATGAAAAGCATGTTCATAGGTTCATAGGCTCATAGGTGTGTACTAGGCTAATGGCCCTGCAGCCTTTACAAGCCTAGCCCATGGGATTACCTTGCCTCGGTCGAGTAGAGCCACTGGAGTGATCCCCGAGGTGAATTTTCTATTTCCCATCTACTCATCAAGATTTCTCTTGAAGAGGACCAGCGAGGTGCTCTGTTTGACATGTATGGGAAGTCTATTCCATAACATGAGCAGACTCTGGGTTATGAACCTGTCCCTCCAGCTTATTCTGTTGATTGTGGTAATGAGGTTGAGGTCTCTGGAGTGTGTGGTGTGGAGGGATTGAGATTTCTTTAGATGTAGCATTTCTAACAGAGCTGGGTCAGACATGGATTTGTAAGTCAAGCAGAGATTGCCTCTAAGTAGGCGATATGAGACAAAGAATAGTGGGAATTTTTTAAGTCTGTCCATATAGGGCAAGTGTTTAAGGCGTAGGATCCTCTTTGTGAGGTACTTTTGCGGCCTCTCCAGTTGTTGCAGGTGTCTAGTGAGGTACATGCCAAATGGGGCATTCTACTCGATGATTGGCCTAATGAGGGAAGAGTAGAAGGAGACAATGACCTCTTTCTTCCAGGATGCAAAACCCTTAGTA
This sequence comes from Protopterus annectens, assembly GCF_019279795.1. NCBI lineage: Eukaryota > Metazoa > Chordata > Ceratodontiformes > Protopteridae > Protopterus > Protopterus annectens. The sequence continues at coordinate 1,211,917,054 of NC_056739.1, read as the reverse complement.
ATAAGATGTGCCACAGAGAAGGACTTTTTGACCACAGTGGCAATGTGATGGTCAAAAGAGATGTTGCTGTCAACCTGTGTTACCAGATCTCTTATAACTCCTTCTGTGTTCAGTGGACTACCATCGATGTGGCAATTCATGGGAGCCAGGCTTTTCCCAAAGGAGATGTGAACTTTGTCAGCCAGAGTCCCTTCGTGTTGGCCTGGACTTCAGTGAAGTAGATAACAAACAGGAGAGGACCTAGAACCGAACCCTGTGGGACTCCACTCGTGACAGGTCGGCAGTCTGACTTGGAATCAGCTACTTTCACACTGTGGGTTCTATCTGTAAGCCAGTTTGCAACCCACCTAGTAATATAGGGGTTGATGCCTAGCGTAGTGAGTTTTTCTATGATTTCTGATTGAGGAATGGTATCAAAGGCCTTGGCCAGATCAAGGTACGCTTTATGAACTACGTTGCCTTCATCCACAACTCTGGTGACTGACTCAAAGAAGTCAACCAGGTTGAGCAGGCATGATCTACCCTTCACAAAACCAAACTGTGTGGGTTCCAGAGTTTGGAGATTCCCTATATCCTTGTTTATTAGGTCCATGATGATGTGTTCCATAGCTTTGCATATCAGACTCAACAGGCTAATGGGGTGATAGTTCCCAGGGTCTGTAGTCACTCCTCCTTTGTGGAGAGGGATGACTGTAGCAGTGTGCCATTTGGTAGGGACAAAGTCTGAGGTGAGGCTGTGATTGAACAGGGCACACAGGTGAGGTGCCAGTTCACTCAGTTCACAGTTCATGTAGAACACAGTCAGTGATATTGTCAGGTTCCATAGAAGCTGTATTCTTGGTCTTGGACAGTGCTGTTTTAACCTGTGCAGCAGTAATACTGGGTGCCTAGCAATCTACTGGTATTGTGATTGGTCCTTTGGTGGGGGAGAGAGGGGTAAAGTTGCCACTGAATCTGTCGACCAGTATACTGGCAATATCTGTTGGCTCGGTATAGGAGGTACCATTGTGCAGTAGCTCACAGCAAATCTGGGTTTTGCCGTGGAGATTCTTTACATAACTATGGAAGGCCTTGTAGTTGTCTTCACTATCTGCTGCAATTCTGTTTTCATAGCTAGCTTTAGAGGATTTGATGAGGGATCTCAGCCTTTTGTTGAGGCTGATAATGGAGTTTTTCCAGTCTTGGGACTTCACCTTATTCCACATTTTATTTTATTTATTTTATTTTATTTTACATTTGTTAACCGGGCTAGTCCAACTGTATACATGTCCATTTTCAGTGGAGGCCCGGGGAGAAAAGCTCCGCTATCTACTACATGGCAGTTATAAGAAAACAAGAATGTATAAAAATACACAAGGCATTTAAACCACAATTACAGGATGTTCAGAAAAGGTGATCAGACAGAGACTTAAGTACAGGTAAGCATAATATGTAGCAGTTAGTTAAGTACAGGTAAGCATAATATGTAACAGAATTAATAACATTGTTAAAGTTTAACAATAGAAATTTGAGTAAAGTATATGTTAGTAGAGAGAGTCAAATTCCCAGTAGAAATGGAAAGTGTGAAGTAATAGAGTTTGGGAGGAAGAGAAGAGAAGGCAGTAGAAGGTAGGAGGTAAAAAGATCAGCTAGGGTTATTGCAAGAGCATAGCCAGTGACTGGTTAGAAAGTGTTTCAGTTTAGTTTTAAATAGTGGGATAGAAGTTAGGGCTGTAAGGTCTGGAGGAAGTTGATTCCAAATTTTACCAACTGAGTTGGAAAATATGGAGTCGCCTGTGGTGTTCTTTGAGAGAGAAGTTTGAATCAGTATTTTATTAGAAGAGCGTAGGTTTTTTTGGTTGTTGTAGGGTTTTATAAGGGTGGAGAGCATAGGTGTATTCTCAGGGTGATGAAGGGCTTTGTGGGCAATTGTAAGCTGATAGTATTGAATTAGGTCGGGTAACTCCAGCCACCCTAGGTTTAGGAGATTCAGGCAGTGATGTGTTTTATATGGAGAGGCAGTGGCAAATCTGGCAATGTTGTTGTATGCTGCTGTAAGCTTATTGAGGTTATATTTTGAAAGATTAGTATAAATGGGGGAAGCATATAATAGCGTAGAGATTAAGTGGGTTCTAGCTATGATGGTTCTAGCTTCAGGAGTTAAGAAAGATTTGATTCTGTAGAGAGAACCTAATTTTCTATTAGTTGCTTTTATGATAGAGTTAATATGAAAGTCAAATTTTAGTAGGTTATCAATAGTGATACCTAAAAGTTTGGTTGTTTGGTCTGGAGCGATAAGGGTGCCATTGTTAGAGGTAAGTGTGAAGTTAATAGAGGGAGACAGGTGTGTGGGTAAAAAGAGGAGAAGTTTGGTTTTCTTCGGTTAAGGAGGAGACAGTGATTAGAGTACCATTGCTCTATAGTGGTAAAAGTGTTTTGGGTAAGGGAGTGGAGATCAGCTTGATTTGTGGCAGAGCAAATAATGGTGGTGTCATCAGCATATTGAATACAAGTAGTTAGAGGGGTGGCAAGATACAGGTCGTTAATAAAGATGGAAAATAGAAGGGGACCTAAGATGGAGCCCTGAGGGACTCCTATAGTGGTAGGGAGAAGTTCAGAAAGATGGTTGTCCCATAAAACAGCTTGTTTCCGATTATGAAGATAGGAAGTAAACCAGTTTAAGGCAAGATTATCAAGAGAGAGAGATTTTAAACGATGTAGGAGGAGTTGGTGATTGACCATGTCAAAGACTTTTGACAGGTCTACAAAAAATGCTGATGAGAGAATATTGTTATTGCGGTTTTTATTAATGGAGTCAATAAAGGATAATAAGGCTGTGGTGGTGCTATGGCATGGACGAAAGCCATGTTGGCAGTTAGCAAGGAGATTATTGGATAGGAGATGATTAAGCAACTGTTTGTGGATGCATTTCTCCATAATTTTTGCAATGGGAGATAGCAGTGCTATAGAGTGGTAGTTAAAATACTCCAATGAATCACCCCCTTTGAACAGAGGGATGATATGAGAGATTTTCCAGAGTGAAAGTATAGTACTTTCTTTTAAGGTTCTGTTGATTAGTATAGAGATAGGGTATGCTATAGCTTTAGCACCTATCTGGAGATATTCAGCTGGTAATTTGTCAGCTGAGGGGGTTGAAGGTTTAAGTTTTTGAAGTAAGTATAGAATATAGGAGGTAGGTATGGGTTTGAGCTGAAATAGTGGTGGGGTGCAGCTTGGGTTAGCTAGTAAAGAGGTGTCAGGGCTTTGTTGGTTGGCTAGTTTAAGTATTGTTGCAGTAAAGAAGGTATTGAATGCATTTGCTGTTTGTAAGGGAGAATCAGGGCTGGAACCTAGTGGATTGGGTGTTTCAACTTTGCCAGGGGATAGTAATGTGTTAATAGATTTCCAAAATTTATGTGGTTGGTGATGGGAGGATTGCTGTAGCTGGGTATAAAAGTTCTTTTTATCTTTTAAGATAGCTAGCTTTGTCATGTTTTTTTTTGTTTGAAGGTAAGGTGATCAAAAGAGTTTTTAGTGGTTCTCCATTTACTTTCCTCCTTCTGTTGTAGTGTTCGTTTATGGCAGGGACTACCAGATTGGCTTCCTTTTTTTGGTGGAGAGTGTCTTGGTTCTATTGGGTATGGCGAGATCCATGCATTTGTGTACGTGTTCATACAGTGCATTAGTGTATGATTCAATGGTCATGCAACTATTCTACATTTCCACAAAAACCAAAACTGTAGAAAAAAAGCACAGTACAGCACTGAAGGAACACAACTTTAATGACCAAGTTAAGCGCTTTCTTCCCACTTCATGGGGACTTCCTCAGAGGAAGTCACTATGAAGTGGGAAGAAAGCGCTTAACTATTCTACATTTGCATGGGTGCCGTGAAGTTAGCCACCTCTGTTTTTAGGAGCCCAAAGTTAGCTTTGGAAAAGTTTTTCATTGTGGTTACCTTGGCGTGGGGGGTGGGGGTGGGAGGGATGTGGATTTCCAAGGTAATTAGTTTGTGGTCAGAGCTAACCAGGAAGGAGATGACTATTGTTGTAGAGCAATGGTCGCCCATGTTAGTAATGACCAGGTCAAGGATGTTGCTATCTCTAGTGGGGGTAAGAACAAGCTGGTCCAGGGCATTGGAATTAATGAATTCCAGGAAATGTTGGGCAATTGCATTGGTACATGAGTAGTTTTCCCAGTTAATGGAGGGGTAGTTGAAGTTGCCCAGTATGGAAGTGTTAGGTTGGACCCTAATATTCTCCAGGGTGCTTAGGAACATGTAGTGTGAGCCTTGGAACATGGCTGGGGACCTATAGCAGGCAACAACCTGAATCGCTGTCTTACCCAATGTTAGCAGCAACTGAAGTATCTCTGATGCGTGATGTAGGGCTACCAGTCTGGAGGTGTGCACATCCTTTATGAATATGGAAACACCACCGCTTTTGGAGCTTCAGTCCAAGTTCTGGGGCCGAAAGGTGTGGAATGAGTTATAGCCTGGTAGTGCAGGGGTGCTTTCTGCTGCCTTGACCCAGGTCTCTGTTACAGCACAAATGTCAATGTTCTCCATTTTAATGAGTGCTTTGAGCAAGTGCATTTTGAGATTTAGACTTCTAGTCTTGAGCAGCATGACCCTCAGATTGCATTTGTTTGTAGCTGTTATGGTAGTAATTTGGTCTTTGGAACACTGTCTAAAAAAGGCACTATAGGGGTGGCAAGAGCCTTGGCCAGTGTCCTGAAGCCCAGGGGTGACAGATGCAGGCCATCTCTGGCAAAACATTGAGGTCTGTCAATCATGTCATCCCATGCAGACAGATCCTGGATCCCCTAAGAATGACACCAGAAACTTAGCCAATTGTTGAAATCAATAATTTTCATCTAGTACTGTGGTATCATTCTGGGTGATGGTATGAGGCTGCTCAGGGCTAGGGTCATACCCACCTGGGCTACATAATCCGAGAGCGCCTCCATGTCTCTTTTCATGTAGTCCAGAGGGGTTCATCTCAGGTCATTCACACTCACATGTACAATAACAGAGTCATATTTGTACCTGTTGTTGAGGGACCTGAGTGCATGCATTATGTGGCAGATCCTGGCACCTGACAGGCAGCTGACTGTTACTTTCTTCTTGTTCAACCTACTGAGTGGGACATCAGTGTGCCTCACTATCGAGTCACCTATGACTAGTGTGTTGGGCATGCTGTTTTGCCTTAGGGGCTTTGGTTGAGTTGGATACTGTTTAGGAGAGTTATGTGTCTCGTGATTATTGCTGTGTGGTGGTGGTCAAGTGTGTTTCTGCCTTGGAGGTGTCTTCTGTTTGGGTAGATTTTTATTGGGAGCCTCTACAAAGGTGGGTGTGTGGTTTGCGTTTTTATGTGAAGACAGCGCTGGTGTGTGTTTCATGTGGTGTGGTGCCAGTGTTGACCTTCTCATCTTGGCCAGCTATTCTGGTCTTGGCTGGAGAGTGCATGGCTTCCAGTTTGGCTATATAAGTGCATCTCTCGCAAGTTTGAGTTTTGGGAGGTAAGAGGATGGAGGAAGAGGAGGGTTGTCAGTGTACATAAGGCAGTTGCTACATTGCCTCAGGATGCCCAAGTTCTCCAGATTAATAGGAGAAAGCACATGGAACTGACCTTTAAACATGCCTGGAGGGTTGGGCATTAATAATTAGTACTGGACCTGTTTCCTTGTAGAACATTTAGTGCTGGTAGCACTTTTGTGTACTACAATAATTGCTACAAGATGTCTGGTAAAGTGCTAGACTAATAAGCTAGTAAAAGTGCAGGAGAGGAGAGAACTAGCAGATCTAAGGGAAACATTGAAGAGCAGACTTTTTGGCACCGCTCAGAAGCTTACATACAGTCCTGGATACAGCAAATCTGTATCTGGACTACACTAATTACAGGAAAGGCAGGAAACAAGTGCTAACATGGGCTTTTTAACCAGAAAGATGAAAGAGATGGAAAAACTGCCCAAATGACCAATAAACTACAATTTCTGGACGAGAAACCACTCCTCTTGTGGTAGATAGGCTACCTGGTGCTTACCACTCCCACTGATAAGTTAGAAGTTGTCCTCTTCAACTCCCTGATGTGGGAGGGCTGTAACCCCACCTTTACTTGTATATATGTATCTATATTTACTCTAAAATTGTTGTACTTCATAGAAGGGGAATTCTCCAGCACCCAGCAGTTTTGGGCTTTATATTCTTTCCAGTTGCACAGAACTTCCCATAGTTTAAGGACTTGTACCAGCACATCTTGATCATACTGCAAGGCCCCCCCTGCTCTGCAGGTGCTTCAGCTCAGGAGCCAAGGATATAACGGAAATGATTTGCATTGGATATTAACACTGCAGGAAGACTGCTGTTCTACCTAACTGCAGAAACAGGTGGCACCATTAATGACAATGGTTATATGCTAAAAGTATTAGATCTGAACTTAGGAACTAGAGTATAACAAGAAGTAATACTAATATGTCGGTGCGAAATGGCTGCTTGAATGTGTTTCTTTGTTCTACTTTGCATAACTTCTAATAATATGCAGTTATGTACTCTCTGCAAATCCATGCCCCGTATTAGTGTCTATACATAACTGCATAGTAATACATTAATGTTTGTAATGTTATTCCTTTAGTTTTATAAAGAATTTGCCTCCATACAATGGGTACAGGGGAAAGACTACCTCTGTGCAGGTCTTCACCCTTGGGATATTTAAAATCCTAATATATATCTGTCGGTGTTTTAATGGTTAGTGACTGTATTTTATGTCACATAAGATGCTCTCCCTTCTTAAATAAGATTTTAAGTATGTGTATATATATATATATATATATATATATATATATACATACATATTTATTTATTTATTTATATATATTGCATTTTCTTTACTGAAACATTCAAAATAGTGAACATTCATATGCTGGCTTAACTCCTTCCCTCCAGTACAGCTCTTTTGAGTGTGTACCTTTAACTCCCAGTGGGTGTGGCTTGAGCCTTTAAAAATTAAGTTATCACTTTACAGTTCTAACAAATGCTCATTGACAGAGGTCAAATATCAATACAGTTGTGTTTGCCAGCATGTATGCTTCAAGATAAAATGTTATGATACCTTGTATGAAGCATGGTTTTGGAATTAGCGTTGTCGCCTCCCAGCAAGACGCTGTCCCATTCGATTCTCAGCTAGAGCGTCTTCTGTGGAGACATGCATGAATGGGCATACCTTCATTGAAGGTTGTGCGTTAGGGCCGGCAACTCAGCACATAAAAATCAACTGCCAATCATTAGCGGACCGGAGTTCCGCTGTGATGACCCCTAGCTGGGAAAAGCCGAAAGACACAACAACAACAACAATGCAAATATGAACAGGCAATATTTGACACCTAGAGGCACAGTAGGAGGTAACTGCAGAAATGCCTAGATGTGCACTGAGACTCTATTCTTTTAAGGCTGACTTCTGTTTATGCATGATTACAGTACAGTGAGGAGTGAGAATTTGCCTTTTTCCTGCTGTTGTGCAACCTCAGAATTGGCATATTTTAGTAGAAGGGGGAGTGGGTGTGTAGCCTCCATATGGTGGTGCAAATATATATATTTTTATTTTTGGTTCTGGTTTCTTTTCTCTTTTTTTTTCAATCATTTGTGATAGTTTTTTGTTGTTATTTTGGCATTTCGACCTTTTATCAGGTATTCAAATGGCAATCTGTCACTCAGTATGGATGGATGGAAGGCTTTACATCTGTGTTTACAAAGGATGCGACATGATAAAATGGGTTGTTTTTATAACATTACTAGTACCATTTAAAGAGTATACAAGAAAATGACTTTGCCTGCCTGCCAGCATGGGTGTGGTGGTGCAGACATCTAAACAGGTAGGTCAGTTACAGTAACACTGTGAGAACCAGTATCTGGTTGTGTTGTACCCCAGAAGCAGCTAGTAGTGAACATTTCTAATTAGTAATCATCATCCTGTATTAGGGAGAGACTGTGACACTGCAATGCTAGCTGGCAAAAAAAGACGGGGAATAAGTGTAACTCATATAGACACGTCCCTCCAATTCAGTTTAGAAATTCTTATTTTGGGTAGCATTATTCTGCATTGTAAAATCAGCAGAGGTCATTCCTAGTATAGATTGTGTTATTTCTTTTTATTTGAGCAGGTGAGTACATTGATTCGCAAGCCCCCCCCCCCCTTCCAGCCACAGCTTAGTTACAGTAATGCAGAAAAAAAATTAAATGACAATAGCAGAAATAACACTACAAAGGAAGTAAATGATGCAAAGTCAGAAAATACAAAACAAAAAGGCCAGAAAAGCATTTTATAGCAATAGAAAAATATTATACACCTAGACTAGCAGATGGACAAGTAATAAATAAGCACACTAAATCTCTCAAGAAACTTCACTACCAAAATGCAAACTAAATGATACAAATGCAATATTCAGGGCAGACAAAAAAATCTGGATAAATTATTTTCTTCTGTCTACTTCATATATAAATAGCCTGAAGCCAACTTCCAAATGAAGTTATATAACTAAAATGATAACCTATAATGATACACATATTTTTTAATAATTTTCTGAAAAGAACATCTTATTTCAAAACCATAAAGTTGAAAACACACACTATATTCTATATATATTAACAGTATGAAACACCTGTCAAAATCTGAAACATCAAATGCTCCCTTAAAAGAGTAGTAGAAAAAAGCACATTATATATACAAAAACATGTCAATATTTGTGTGTGTGTGTGTGTGTGTGTGTGTGTGTGTGTGTGTGTGTGTGTGTGTGTGTGTGTGTGTGTGTGTGTGTGTGTGTGTGTGTTTGTCTAGCTTAGGGCACATGTCGAGTTCAGAAGATGTGCATTTATTTTGAAGCCTCCAGATACATAACTCAGTAAGATACAAAGAGGGTAGGGGAGACATAATATACAGGATTAGGAGCAGGTCACAATCATAACCTTCTTATTATGTGCTCAAGACATGGATGACAAGAAACTCACCTTGAGAGTGAAGCTCAAGGATTGAAGCTTAGTATCCATGTCAAGAATGCATAATAAAGACTTATGATCGCAGGCCCAGTCATAATTCTTTGTAGTGCATGGACCTTTATCTTTTCCATGTACTACTAGTTGCAGAAAAAAAGTGCTATGTGTTTTGCCATTTTTCAGTGCCATGAAGCACTTAACAAGCAGTGTCAGAAAGGCAGTATCATACCCTCTTATGTTACAGAAAGCCAGTGATACATTACCGGCACAGACAACAGGCAGAAACAATTTTTTTTTCTGAGCCTGTTATTTTGTGGTCAGTACTGGTAGATTTAACTGTCTGCTGCAATATCCAGTCTTAACAACCGAAGTACAGGGTACTTAACATTTGTTAAGATTGGGTCTCGCGCTATAAAAGTGCTTAACTGATTTGCCTTTTTCGAGGTATTGAAACATAATCATGGCACTTGATGTACTTCATATTCATTATGAGTCCTTCGGCACAGTGCATAAATTTAAACAGAGTGAAGCTGATCTATGAAACAAAATGTACTGGGGAGGGGTGAATGTAGCCCACCACACTGTAAAACAGAGATGGGAAGAACTCATTTGGGGCTGTTGCAAAATTTCAAGAATTCTGTAGAACCTAGGAATCACCAGCAGAAGCAACATGTTCAAAGTAAGAGCAGTAAAAATCATTACTTACAAACTATGTCTGAGGAATGGTATCTCCCCAGTTCAATAGAAATATGGCATGTGGGTAAGCTGAATGTGAGACATTTATGTATTGGGCATACTTCTTGGGAGGGATAGTAGTAGGATGAAAAAAGCTGAAGAGGGTGTCAAGATACAGGGTAAGGAATCTTCAACTTTCTGAGAGCCTGTCACTCCATTAACTGTATTCAGAGGACAAAGGCAGTTTTTGGAGCACACAAACAACGCAGCTATGTGCAAATTTCAGTAACCCTTTTCTAAAACTACTATTGCCCAGAAGCCATCTATTTGTGTCAAACCAGCAAAAAGGCAGTAATGTAGACCTTCAACCAAGTGTGTAAAAGCATCACCTATTTCATATTTCAGTGCCAGTTCAAAGCTGCAAGCTCATTCCAATGTTAGCACCAAAATACTCATGTGGACTAATTGTGATATGTGCCTTGAAGCAATGAATGTGCATTCATGTGTACAAGTTGTCTGGCTGACATGAAATGCATGTCCCATCATCCTTACAAACTGGAGATATACAAAGAACAGCTGTGTAGAGGCAAGCATAGCATTTGATGTAATCTGTTGCACTAAGAATTCTGAAGAAAAACTGTAACATAAACATGACTCACCTTTTGTCTTTCTGAGGTATATTTGTTCTCCTTTGTCACTTTCACCTGCATTTATTATCTTTTGGTATTCTCCTAAACCATGTTAATTCATTTGTACTTGAGAATTCATTTTAGTTATTCATTTGCTTTGCATTTTCATAGTCATCATTACCTTTTTATCACACTATTTTATTACTTTACTCTTTATCAAACTTCTCTTACAGTCACCTATTTTCTTTCTTCCGATATGTATCCATTTTTGCATTAAAGCAATCTCTGTTTCTTTCACATTTTCTTATTTTAGTGCAGACTTTGCTTTGCTTTATTAATTTGGTTATAACTAATCATTATAATTATTAAGCAAACATAAGAACATGCAGAAATAGTTTCCATTTGATATTGCTCTGTTTTTAATTTCAGTTCACATAAAACATTTGTTTTCATTTTTACATTTTGATATTCTAAGAACAATGTTTTTTTTCCCAAAAGTCTCTATCAAATATTTAGCTGCACAGTTTTTTAATATCTGGCTAAGAACCCTCAGACACAAATGCTTGTTTCTAATATAGGTAATGAGACCTATGTGAACTTAATTACATAGTATGCAGTAGAATATGTGGGAATTTAACTCAGGTTTGCATAGCTGAGTTCATTCACATGCGTCTTCCTAAGCAAGATTGTGATTCACACAAATATGTCTTCATTTTTTCACCTTGTAATATATATAAAATAATTGAAAGGAATATTTTTGCCTGGAAGCTTCAGCTACCATGTTACCGGTTTCAGCATACATTATAAAACATGTTCATATTTGCAGAACATTCTCAGATATACTTAGACATTTAACATATTTTCTTAAGCTATTCTAAACAAGTATTAAAATCAGTATTGTCAATATTTATCATTTTTAAATTACTTAATACATTTGGATTAGTATATACTATAATTTGTAAAGATAATATAATTTTACATGTTCAGCAGTAACATCAGATTTAAACAATTTTGCACTGACTTCCTGCTGCGTTCTACAGAAATGTCCACCATAAAAGCTTCTACAGTGTACATTTCACAGTATGAAATAATAACAGCCGAAAGAGTATAAATGATGCTGAGAGAAAAGACATTTTCAAATTTAGAGACACAGACATTCCAGGAACTATTTTCTGACAGCACACAGGACAACATCTGCCTGTCAGCTAAAGTGATATAAAAGTTCACTAATCCCACAGTAGCCATACTAATGCATTCTAGTACATTTTACTGACCAATTGAAGACACACCATGATTGTATATTACTTAATAAACCATCAGCAAACATAGAAGGAATATAAATGGAAATCACTGCTAGCCATTGTCCAAAAAATAAATAAAAAATAAGAACTAAGCAGTTTTCATATTTGTCACTTTTACATATTTTGGCTGCATTCTACTTTTTGACAGTAAGGCTGTAATATACATACAGATTAAATAAGCACATTTTTGTTTGTATGAGCTTTACCTTCATATATTAAGTTAATTGATTAAGTAGAATAAACAGGAATCAAACAATCTGCTGAACACTTTTAGTCTGAATGTCATTTACATGAATACATTTCGCCTAAAGCAATTTTTGATGATGACAGAGGTTGCATTTCTTTTTTATCCTTCTTTTGTTAAAAACCTTTGTTATACCCAATACTGGTACTAGTGGTCTTCCCCAATATGAGTGAGGTACATGGGGAATTTGCCCCCTGCAAAGAAAGCCTTTTTTGTCTTTCATTGGATGTATTTCAGCAAATGTTGTTCTTGTAAACCATATAAGCACTAAAGACATTTGGTAGATCAACATGATTCCAACTCAACATAGATTAGAGTCTTTCTCCTATAACACTTTTCAGATAGGTCAAAATGAAAATATGACACATGAAAAATTTAAACAGAAGACTTTTTATGAGGCAGAAAGAAAAACTAATATTACAGGCCAAGTTTAACCTGCACAGAGCAAACACCATGTGCCAGGAGCAGAAGGAGAAAGGGCTGTTGTTGCTGCCTTGATTGAAAGTTTACTGGGGCAGAGTACGACATTTCCAACAAGAAACTTTAGTTTATTTGATTTGTTACTAACACATATGAAAGAGTTTAGGAACTGTTAAAGGGAATTACCATAACACTATGTGATTTATAATGTCAGCAAGCAAAGGACTTTCAATAACAATTTTAGAGAAAATTATAACTGCAGGTAAATATTAACTGCAATGTGAGAAACTGAAATGAAGGTTAAGATACAGTAGTTTGTATTGAGAGGTACTGGAATAGTATAAAGGAGAGTGGGAGACATGGTAACAAAATGTGTTGTCTGCCTAAGGAGGAATAGTTCAAAGGCTGGCATGACAGGTTAACTTGTACAAAACTAAACAGTCAGTTGGCAACTAAACATTTAGCCTGAGACAGTTGGTAGGAAGGAAGACAGAGCTGTTACAGTAATGGGGACAGCCATGGTGGACATGAAGGAAAAGTTGTCAGAGAAAGCAAAAATGAGCTGAAAGAGGTTTTTTTAGTTATATAAAGTGAAAGAAGCAGTATTAGGACAAGCATTGTGACATTAGTCAAGTAAACAGGAAGATGTACGAGGTGGAAGGAGACCAGGCCGAAGCACTAAGCATGTCCTTTGCCACAGCATCTGTGAAGGAAACCAGTAGCTAAGAATACGGAAAGGAGGGAACTGTATAAATAGGAAGGGAGAAACATTCATGTTTACTTTGTCTGCTTTCATCTCCTATAACCTCATTGTATGGTGACCAGTGTGTAGGTGGTGAGTGAGCTGATGCAGTTTAGAGGTGGCAATAAGTCTAGGGGAATACAAACTCAGGATATTAGAGAGTATTAGTGTAATTGCAACAGCCTCTCTTTGTATTTTTTAAGACCTTTGACTTACCTAATACAAATGCATGCTTTTTCTTCAAGAAGTACTCTTGCAGGGATGACTTCCAAGATGACTGCACACTCATCAACAGATTAACTTCAATTCTCCCACTGTAAAAAGAAAAACTGAGAAACAACAGCCAGTGATATTGTAAATTTGAGTAAAATTCACTTACTGGCTAGTAAGTATACTGCCTAGCTGCCTGCAAAGAAGAAACTGAGAGAGCCTGAAAGAAAATCACCTAGACAAGGTGAAGAGAAAACACTAGCTGGGAAGAGTCCTGCAGCTGTTCAGCAAAATGTTAAAGCTCCAGCTTTAGTGCAAGACATGGCTTCCAGTAATCTAAAGGAAAAAAAAAGTCAAATGTGCTCAGAGCTGATTAAAATAAACGAAACACTGAAGCAACATATTAACTCAAATAAAAGTGGAAAAAATAGAAGAAGCTTTAAACAGATATTCAGATGAGCTGATAAAACTGCAAAAATCAGAGGTAAAATGAAGAAAAGGCTGGCTAAGTATGATACTACTCAAGAAGAGATGTTTCAAAAAATGGAAGAATTAGAAGACAGAGCATGTAAGGAAAATCTGAAATTTTCTGCTGTACCACAGAAAGTAGAAGGAACAGACTATTAATTTTATAGAGGGACAAATAAGCATATTCTTATATGGTATTCCACTGCAGGAATGGTTAATTGAAAGGGCACAACTTGTCTATGCTCTAAATTTGGTCATGATAAAACAGCTAAAACCTTTATTAATAAAGATTCAAACCTACCAGCAGAAATAGTTCATCCTGACAAAACTGTGGCAAAAGAGTAAGTATGAAAAGTTGGAGACGATAAAGTTTTTATGGAAAATTATTATTTACTGTACACCAGGCAGAAGAGAAACAAATTTATTCCAGTAATCAGGGAATGTTAAGAACCAGGTGAGATTCAAGCTGCTGTATCCAGCTGTCTTTAGCATATATGATCAAAGTATTTTTTCCTGGAGGATAAAAGTAATTTTTTGATGAGAAACAAGCTAAGGAGGAAATGCAAAAGTTTGTCCAACAAAAAATGATCCATCAAGAAAAAGGGGACTCCGCTTCTCATTCTTCTGATAATAAAGCACACTGGGAGACTTTGCCAGTGAAACCTTTTCACTGTTCCATAGGAAAATGCTTGAGAGACAGAAAAAAGCAAACAAACTGACCCGAAGAATTGGGAGTACAGCAAAATTGAACCAGAATCTGGTGTTGGGAGATAAAGATGAACAGTAAGAAGACCAGCAACAGAGTAATTAGTAAATAAGTGGGACTGCAAACCATCAATCACATTCCTGAAATATGGCTGTATAAGAACAAGAGGAAAAGTGGACTTTTGTTGACTTTGTTAAACTTGTGAGAATTTGCTTCACTAATTTGGGGCTATTGAAGTGGTGGTGGTGGTAAAAGTACACAGATCATAATATATAGAGAGCTTATATGTTTTCTCTTACTTTTGCATAGGTGAATTTCTGTTTCAAGACTCTTGACTTAATCTAATAACTTTTTTAGTGGAAACAAGTAAATATGGGAACATTGAATATAATTAAAAGTTTTCTTTTAGCAATGACTGTTTCAGCTTGTAAAAGTTAATACTTCTGAAAGTATGCAAGTAGTTTTCACATCTAGGAAGACAGGGGATAAAGATAAAAAAAGAACAGACACCAGTTAATATAAGTAAAAGCACAGGAAACAGCATGTGTCTTAACATGGATAACCCCAATTTCAGGGTCCATGTTAGCAGCTGTCTATTCAGCAGAAAAGTTCCTTTTAGGAGGGTTAAACTTCATTATTTGAAGATGTGCATAGTATCTATGTGCATTTGTATTAGGTTAACAGGTTCTGGAAGTGTTCTGGGGGTGTTTGTTGTTTTGATTAAAGGTTTTTATTAAAACAGAAAGTCTTGTAAAATGTGACATAGGTTCCAATGCTGATGATAAGAAAAATGTATAAAGGATTAACTTGCCAAACATTAATGAATGCATGTAAAACTAAAGATGGAATAGACAAGTATAATAGGTGGGAATAATGACTTTTTACCATAATGGCAACACTTTAGATAATGTCTTATGTGAACGGTCTCACAGGTTTAGACAAAAAGGAAAGAATGCTTAATTATATTAAGAAATGCACAGTGCAAATAGCAATGCTAAAGAGACACATTTGGAAAGAAAAGAGCATGTGGATTTGATAAAGAAAGCCTTCAGGATGGATATTCTGCAGAATATCAGGGACAACAAAAATGAGTACCTATATTAATTGCTTAGAGGAGCTCCAGTGTGATAGAAAAGGAAAAAAATATAATAATTGCAGATTTGTAGTCATAAGAGGATTTCATTGCCATGCATTTATATTTCACCTAAAACTGCTATTATTGAGCTTGAAAACATTGTGGGAGAAATAATTAACTTTTAACAGGGAATATTACTTATAGATGGGGGGCTGGAATTTGATTTGCAACAATGAGGATATATCTGGGGGGCCTAGAAGGGAAATTATAAGGAGGTAGACATCTGAAGGAATTTATTAAAATATTTGCTATAAAAGACTTGAAAGTAGTAGAAACCCAAGATAGAATTTACGTATTATTCCCCAAGGTACAATAACTGGGCCAGACTTGACAGAAATTATACTTCATAAGCAGAAGTATAACTGGTTCAACTATCATCCTGGAATGGTACTATGACCCAGTGCCCCACCCCCTCAGTGAAGAGCCAAAAAAGAAAACACTTCACTTTACTAAGTTGATCACTAAATTATAAGCTTATTACACTTAGATCTATGCCACCCCAGCTCTTCCACCGAAGACTGAAGAACAAAGAACAAAAATAAATAAATAAATAATAAAATAAATTAATAAATCACTTTAATAAGCTGATCATTACATTATAAGTGATCAGCTTATTGCAGTTAGGTCTGTGCCCCTACCAGCTATTCCACTGAACAGGAAAAACAGTAGAGAATACTAGTTTCTTCTGCTGGCACACCAACAAGGTGGACAGATATGTGACACAGCAACCTCTTACCCCAGCCATTCATCCCATTTCTATGCTCC
Organism: Protopterus annectens; assembly: GCF_019279795.1. NCBI lineage: Eukaryota > Metazoa > Chordata > Ceratodontiformes > Protopteridae > Protopterus > Protopterus annectens. Next base: position 1,211,900,796 of record NC_056739.1, on the reverse strand, counting down.
AATATTCCTTCAATATGTATTATATTAAAAATAATAATTTCTTCTTTTAAACTGTAGCAAACAGTTGCTACAGTTTATAATCTTCCTGCACAGAGCACTATAGTGCTCATGTTTTAGATAAAAAAACTCTTTAAACTGTAGCAAACTACTTGCTACAAATGCAGGAAGCAGTTGCTACAATTTAAATCCTACCTACACATATAGCTATGGTGCTCAGGTTTTAAGCTTTACAAAAAAAAATTCTTCATTTTAAACTGTAGCAAACTGCTTGTTACAAATACAGCAAGTAGTTGCTACAGTTTATATGCTACCTGCACAGAGTGCTACAGTGCTCGGCATACCTCTCAACTTCTTAGAGCAAGAAATCTGGACAAAGCCATAAGTAAAAGTGGGAAAAAAGCCCCAAAAATAAGGACAATTTTTAAATATTGCTCTTACAAATCTAAAAAGTTGATAGAATAACAGGTTTTGCATTAGCATGAACTTTTGAAGGATATGAAATCCAAAACTCAAATGTCTGTCATTATTTTCTAACTTCAATCTTAATGGAGAACCACACCCACAGAATCAAAACAAATGTTTATTTCATCATGATTTGGTGTTTCCTACATTTTAGCACCGCTCTGGGACTACATACAGGTTTTTAAATATTGTTATACATAATTTCTGAATCTGATCACATAGGGTCTGGCTTCTTGAAGTAATTTTGATTTACTCTGTTTTTAGGTATCCCACAGTGCAGTGCTTGCCTGTAAAAAATTTCATTACACAGGCCTCTATCTTCCTAAATCTCCTGCCACTGCATTGATTTTACATGCATACACTGTCTTTCAGTCAGTTTTAAGTAATATTTCATGCCATTCAATGACTATTTATTTATTTTATTTATTTTACATTTGTTAACCGGGCTAGTCTAACTGGATATATTTCCATTTTCAGTAGAGGCCCGGGGAGAAAAGCTATGAAAGTAGCACACAGAATTTACAAACAATATTTAAAAACAGTGTAAAAAAAAAAGATAAAAGATATGAATGTAATAATAAAAAGAAGTATTACACTAAACAGTGTCAGACAGTATAAGACAAGTCGGTATACAGTATAATACATAGGTAAATTACAGTATAGCAAGTTGTTTTAGGATTGCTAGTTACAGTACTGCCCTTAAAGGGATATGCAGCAGAGTTTAGTAAGAAAAAAGTGAGAAAAGGAGACGAGAAGTAGTGAAACAAAGATTTAGTCAGGGTTGCTGCAGGGGCATAACCAATGGATCTTCAGGTGTTTTTTGAGGTTTTGTTTAAAGAGAGGCAAAGAGGGAAGTAAAGTTAGTTCTTTAGGTAAAAGGTTCCAGTTTTTACCTACAGTTTTAGATAACAAGGAATCCCCTGCCAAGTTGTTGGTTATGGTGGCTAGAAGTTTGCTAGAAGAGTGTAGTGAATTTAGATTTTTGTAGGGAATTATGAGGTTAGAGAGTATAGGAGTGATGTTAGGTTGGTAGAATAGCTTGTGGGCAATGGTGAGTTGAAAAAATAACAGATGATTTTGTAGTTCCAGCCAGCCTAGTTGCAGTAGATTCAGACAGTGGTGGGTTCTAAAGGGATTGCCAGTAGCAAATTGGGCAATGCTATTGTAGGAATTAGCTAGTTTGATAAGATTATTTTTTTTTAGGTTAGCGTATATGAGTTAGGCATATAGAAGAGTTGAGATTAAGTGAAAGTGGACAATTTTGGTTCTGACTGATGGCTTTAAAAAGGGTTTAATTCTGTATAAGGAGCCAATTTTTTTGTTTACTGATTTTATAGTGTTGTTTATATGGCTATCAAAGTTAAGGTTATTATCAGTTGTGATTCCTAACAGTTTAGTGGTAGAGTCTGGGGATATGAGGGTACCGTTACTGGAACTGACTGAGAAGTCTACAGGGGAGGACTTACAGGTAGGTACAAAGAGTAGGAGCTTAGTTTTTTATGTTGAATACCTTCTGAGTTGAAGAATGTAGTTCTGTGGGGGAGTTAGCTGAATATATGATTGCCGAATCATCTGCATATTGTATGCAGATGGCTTGAGGAATTGCTACATGCAGATCATTGACGAATAGTGAGAAAAAGAGAGGTCCTAGAATAGAGCCCTGAGGGACTCCAAGGGTGACTGGCAGGAGTGATGATAGATTATTCTCCCAGAAAACTGCCTGTTGCCTATTGCTGAGGTAGGACTTTAACCATTGGACAGCCAAAGTGTCAAGGGAAAGGGATTCTAGAATATTAATAAGAAGGGTGTGGTTTACCATGTCGAAAGCTTTTGAGAGATCGATAAAGAGTGCAGATGAGAGGATATTATTATTGAGATTTCTATTGATGGAATCTGTGAAGGATAAGAGGGCAGTAGTGGTACTATGAAATGGCCTAAAGCCATGTTGGCAGTTAGCTAGAATGTTATGTTGAGTTAAATGGTCTAATAGCTGATGGTGAATGCATTTCTCCATAATTTTTGCTAAGGGTGAAAAAAGGGCTATAGGCCGGTAGATAGAATAATCTTTTGAGTTACCACCTTTATGTAGGGGGATAATGTGGGAAATGTTCCAGATTTCTGGGATGGTCCCCTCATTAATGGTTCTATTTATAAGGATGGCTATCGGATATGCAATAACCTTGGCTGCTTTTTGCAGGTGTTCAGATGGTAGCTGGTCAGCAGAAGGAGTACAAGGCTTCAGTTTTTGGATGAATTTGAAGATGAGAGCTGTAGAGATGGATTGCAATTTAAATGTTGGGAGAGAGCCAGAACTGGTGGTAGGAAGTTTTGAGTTATCTGGGGATAGTTGACTGGCGAGTGACTGTATGGTCTCTGTGAAGAAAGTATTGAAAGCATTAGCTATCTGGAGGGGGTATTATGATGGGACCCTAGTGGGGTTGGTGTACAAGAGTGATCTGGGAGTAAGAGTCTATTGATACCTGACCAGAACTTCTGTGGGTTGTTTTGGTGAATTTGCTGTAATTTACAATAGTAGTTCTTTTTGTCAGTGTGTATTGCCTTTTTTGTAGTATTTCTAAGCTGCCTACAATTTTGTTGGTCAGAAAGAGTTTTGGTAGCTCTCCATTTAGCCCATGATTTGTTTCTAAGCAACATTTTTTGTCTGGTTTCCTTAGAAAGCCAGGGGGCTGGTATGGACTTCATTCTGATAGAACGTTCAGGAGCATGCCTATTAAGGATAGCTAAGAATTTAGAGTTGAAATGTTTAACAGCCTCTTCGAGTGGGAGGGATTTTAAAGGACTACTTTTTACTGATGCTTCTTTTTAGAATGGCTAAACTGCAGTTTTTTGTGAAACTTGAATTGTACTACTTTGACTCATCTCCCATCCCCCACCTAACTTCCCTAGTGTCATAGTGCTAAGGGTAATTTGAGCTGTTACTCTTACCTACTATTTCCTTGTTATAACCTTTACTTTCTGTATGGGTAGGGGAAGGACCAGGGAGCTGTGACATCATAGCATGGGTGGGTTTTTAGGATGGTTGTGGTGATGTCAGTTTGGGTCGGGAATTGGCCAGAAAACTATCTGTATTCATTGGCCTTGATGACATCAGTGAATTGCAGACTGCAGCAAACTTTTCCAGGGTGGGATAAAAGTTTTTTGAAAGTGAAACTACCACAGTACAGTACGATACTGTTCTAGTGGTGAGAAACAGTCAATTTAAAATATTTAAATGCTGTATTGTTGTTTATTCACAGAAAGGACAGCAAACAGGAAGAAGAAGGACAGAGAAGTCAGGCATTTAATAACAGAATCCCATTGTTGTCCTTTAATGATTTGCCACTAATATGGCAGAAAACCACAACGTTATGAAACGTGGACCAAAAATATGAGGCAAAAATCTGGAAATTCTGTGAAAATCTGTACAGTTGAGAGGTATGATGCTCAGGTTTTAGTTAGAAAAACAGAAAATAAAATCTTTTTACTTACAGTTTAGACCACACAATAAGCTCAAGTTCTGCAGCACTCAGGTTTGACTGCGAATGCATTTAAAACCAGCATTGTATTAAAGAAAGATTGGGATCAGCTGGTCAGGTCCCCCAACACTTTTCACCCAGGGCAATTGCCTCTCTCACCCCACCCTAGCTAAGCTACAGTTCACAAGAATATGTGCATTTTATTGAAAACTTTGATACCAATCAATAGCTATTTCAGATCATTCACCAATAATTACTAAGATAAAAATGCAGGGTAATGAAGTAAAGATGAGACACACACTTACAAACCTGCCTGTTAACAATAGAGAAATTTAAGGAATGGGTAGTGGAACTTATGTGGGAATTATTAGGGAAGATAGAAAGTACTCCAGGAGTTATAGCTATTCAGCGGGATAAAATAAAAGTGGAGTGTAAAATAAGGTAGAAATAAAAGAAGAAGGAATCTGGTTAAGACATAATAAGAATTATTTAGAGGGGGTGACAAAGGTTAAATTATTACAAAATAAAAGGAATCTCACAGAACAAGACGAGGCACAATTAGAGAGTGTTAAAGAAAAAATAAGGGAGTGCCTGAATAATATGCATGAGTTTTGAAAGACTGCTGTTAAGCAACTGCTTTTGATAATAACTCCAGAGCACAAAAACATTTGGTACAATGACTTAGGCAACAGAAAGTAAAAGGGATTGTTGCCAAACTTAGGGGGCCTATAACAAGAAAAATACCCACAGATCTTGTAGATGTATTAGAGGTATTTTGGAAAATTTATGAAAATTTGTACAAAGAGAATTGGGGAAATCAAGAAAAAGTACAAATGAAAATATTTATGAGATATAAAATATGCCAAGGTTAGAGGCAGATGAGATTTAACAACTAGTTAAGATAGGAGGAGAAGAGATAAAAATGGTGACATATAATCAATATGTAAGAAAGTCTCTAGGAATGGATGGTATTCTGGTGGAAGTTTGGAAACTAAGAGGGAAGAAAGTGCTAAAGATCTGGAAAGTTGTGTTTGTCAGTATTTTAAAAAGAGGAACCAACATCCTGGAAAAAAAGCTGTAATAGCTATAATACCTAAAGACTTAAAGACCCATCAGACTCAGCTTTATATAGGCTAATTTCAATTTTAAACAACGATTACAAAGTGTTTATGTCTATAATGCTAAAAGAATGGCAAATGTAATGCCAAAATTGATAGATATGGATAAATGTGATTTTGTGTGTGTGTGTGTGGGGGGGGGGGGGTGGAAACATTTGACAATATTAACAGAACAGTGATGATTCACAGGGAAGCAGAATTTAAGAAATACCACTGTTATTGGTTGATCTTGATGCAGAGAAAGCATTCAACAGAATAGGTTTGGCTTCTATGAGTATGGAATGGAAGCATATGCATTTCCTGATACAATAATAAGGTTAATTGATATATTTATGAAGGTTCAGAGGCAAAAGTCAACGTGAGAGGGTTCCTTTCTGATAAGACGTGTCTGAACAGAGGAACTAGGGATATTTACCTTCTTTCCCCATTGTTATTTGCATTATATTTAGAACCATTGGCAAAGAAAATAAGGGACTCAGAAATTCAAGGATATAAATGGTGTAGTGTACAAGAAAAGTTGGCTTTATTTTCAGATAATATTATTTTGTACCTGATGGACCCAGAAAAGGACATGACATATTACTGTTGTGGAATATTCTGAGACAGTTCCAGGTTTTTTGGGGGATATAGAATTAATGAAGATAAAGCAAAGCATATAGCTATATACTAATAACCCACATATGAATTGATTCAGCAATACATATTTATGGGGATATAATAAAAGGATTCAATTATGGCAGATAAGGATATGTGGGAAGAGACTAAACAGAAGATAACAGAAAAACTGAGGAACTGGAAACTCTTGTCTATGGATATGAATAGCAAAATACAAGCAGTGAAAATATTTTAGTCCTTTTAGTTTTATATGCAGGTCAGGCATAATTTTATCAGCCAGAGAATTTGTGGATAGTTATTAACAAACAGTTGAAGAATTTTATTTGGATGGGGAAGAGGGCAAGAGTCATGTGGGATAAGCTGATCCTCTCAAAAGAACAAGACAGTTTAGGATTACCTGATTTAAATGGATATTTTAGAGCAACACACTTAAGTCTCTTGTACACAGCACAAGCAGAAAGCTACAATTCAGAGTGGAAAGGGATGATGATGAATGTGACATCCCTGCTCTGGGCCAGTAATCAAGGAGCCTGAATCCTCACCACTGACAACAAGGAGGGATGTTCACTTGGAACAAAGATAGATACACACAGTATTTCCAGATGCAGCTCTCTGCACCAAGTATAATTTCCCTTAAGAGCACACAGGGAACACACTCAGTCCGGGGTCTGAGTTTCCCTCTCTGCCTTTCTCCAGGCCCTCAGTAAGACTCCCCACTGGCACAGCTGAAGAGTTGAGTCCTCAGCTGAGTGTCCAAGGCCAAGTCCTCCACCACCCTCTCTGTGAAACCAGTGTGCTGTGTCCCTGCTCCAAGTAGCTGACACACACACACTCTTTGAGATTTGATTTTCACGCACACATACACACAGGCACACACACACACACACACACACACACACACACACACACACACACACACACACACACACACACACACACACAGGCACCCAATTATACTGAGTAAAATTAATACTAATACAACTGGTAGTGTTTGGCCAATGCAGTAAGCCTTTCAGAAGTGGCCACAGTGTCACCAAATAAATAAATAAATAAATGAACTAACCCTCTTAAATGTTAACATATTATCAAAAGACCAGTCACAACAAAAAGTTGAAATATATTTAATAATAAATAATAAAAGAACATGTAAATACTAAATATCTATTTACAATAAACACCAGAGTTTCAGTCACAGTGAATATTAAAAATAACACAGGTAGACAGATTCACACAGATACTGAAAAACAGTACTTAACTAATCTCACTATATTTTCCTGACTGGTCTAAAGAATTATTGTCCCTAGTTCACTTACTAGAGCAAGGCAAGATGATGTAGATTAGGGGTCCTTCCTATCAGGTTTCAAAAACAGACTGCTCTGAGACTTCTTTCTCATCTAGTACTAAAACATCATTTCAGTGCTGGATTACAAAATGGCATCACATACATTCTGACTTTGGTTCCATACTACCCACCTTTACCAGAAACTGAACCATAATCTCACGCATATGTGTTACCATACACACAGACAGAGCTTTGTTAAGATGTGATATAGCATCTGGAAGACATAAAACCATTTCAACACTTCCACCTTCCAGGGTAGCAATTAGTTCACTGCTAAGGCAATACAGCAGGATTCCTAGTCCTGGTTTTCACAGACATGCTGTATCTGGTTGCAATCAGAACTGTAAGATACAATCTTTATGGCCTTCCAGGTAATTTAATTTTATACTATTTTTCAAAGTTAGCTGGACTGAGATTAACCTTTTCTCTTCCAGTATCCTCTGTTAGAATATATTAATTCCAACAGTTACAATACAGTCTGACATACAGGTGTGTTTCTTTTTCTGTCTAGCAGGACCCACTGTTGGTACATTTTTAACACAAGCAACTTTGCAAATACATTTTCAGCACAAGCACCTGTACAAATCAGCTTGATATACAAATGACATATAATTCTTTACAAAACTCCAGGTAGCTATGCTGGGATATGTTACACATCTACTGCACTACTTCTCCTGGCATAGCTGGCAATACCTGGCATTGTCTCAATGAAGCAGAGGGGTAACTCAAGAAATAAGGAAATAATAAGATTTTGGACACAGATCCTTAAGGACAATAATAATAGTCATACAGAATATTCTATTCTATTTATATTATAATATTATATTCATAAAGTAGCAGAAAGTATACTAAGAACTAAGCCAACATGGGAATGGAGAAAGGAGATTACACTGATAGGGATGACTATTCGGGGTAGAGAAACTAGACAAGAGGGGTTGGAATTTACTGGAGGAAGATGGCAAAGAAACCAAGGTAATGGGAGAAAATAATTAGAGAAAGAAAGGTAATAGAATGGGAAGAGGCCAAGAAGACATTTGGATTGCAGGCTAGTTATTGCCTTCCCTATCAGGGATTGATATCAGAGTATAGACAAAGAGAAAAGGACAGGGTAATCCTGAATGAAAGACCTGCATTGGATGAGTTTTTAATTGAATCTGGAGTAGAAGCTGCTGTTAAAAAGGGATAATTAGTAGCACATATAAAATATTGCATGATAACTATAGGAATCAATCAGAAGAGGTCAGAAAAGATTGGGAGGAGATATTAGATATGTAATTCACAAAGAAACAATGGAAGGACATATGTATGGTTCCCAAATATGCAACAAAGTCTAGAAGATTTAGAATTTTTGCTTGGAAGGATTTACATAGATATTTTTATCCCACAAGTAGAGTCCAAAGAATTTTTCCTCATGTAGATGGCAAACGTTGAAGGTGTGATGGGGAAGAAATAACTGAGAACATACATTATGGAAGTGCAATGTGTTGGCAGACTTTAAAAATACCCTACAGAGTACTCTGTCAGGAATACTGGGCAAGGAAATGAGGGTAACTAAGGAAATTATTTTTTTTAGCTGAGATACAGGATATGAATTGCCTAGACATAATAAGGACTTGATAAGTTTAATTCTGGCAGATGCCAAAAAAGCAGTTACTAAAAACCGGAAATCAAAATCTAAACTAGTTCTTTAGCTACCTTACTAATTGACAACAGGCAACTAAATGGGATAATAAACTCTCCACACTCCTCCCAGTCTCTGTTGGGGTTCCTCAGGGTTCCATCCTTGGCCATCTCCTTTTTATTATACTCACAAATAGTCTAAACACTGCCACTAAATCTGCTTCTATTATTCAATATGCTGATGGCACTATTCTTATCTGCTCTGCTCCCACACCCCACGAATTCCAAGATAAACTACAAAAGTCATTTCTAGATATTGAAAGTTACCTAAATGAACTTCAACTCATCCTAAACCCAAACAAAACAAAATTAATGATCTTCTCTAACAGGAAATCCAAAGCAAAACCACCTCCTCTCTCCATCTACTCCACTAATGGCAATATAATAGAAGCAGTTAACCAAACTACTTGGTGTCACAATAGACAACAACCTAACATTCAATAAACACATATCACTCACAATAAAGAAAGTTCACATAAAACTTGGTGGTCTATATAGGGCCAAACCTTACCTTACTCAAAATGCCAGACTAGCCACAACCAGATCCCACCTCCTATCTACTCTTCTCTACTGTTCTCAACTTTTCACTAACGTGCACAATTCTGATTTACATCTACTTGATTCTTGCTATAACAAAATAGCAACATTTGCTGCTAATATACCCAACAGGACCCATCATTGCCTTGCTCTTCAAAAATTACACTGGCTTGAATTTCCCAATCTGTTATTGCTCAATCAGCTCACCATTGCCCACTCTATTATCCACAAACCTGCAAACTGCCCTGCACTCTCCAACCAAGTGCAACTAAATACCAACCCCAGGACCCTTAGATCATCCTTTAAACTTATAGTCAAGGTTACAAAGTCCCATAATTACTTCAGTGACTCTCTTTTCTCCTTCAAAGTAGCCAAACAGTGGAACCTATTACCCCAGAATATCTAAAAACCACAGATCATCATAGCTTCAAAAAAGTCCTGAATGAATATCTTACTCAACAATGGCTATGCTTCTGTAATACTCCTGGCTAGTTCTCATGCCTTCAATCAAATGTTTTCTATTCTGCTGTCTTCTTGTCTTACTTCTACCAAATGAAAATACCACAATGGTTTTTAGTTATATATCTAATGAGTTTCATATTACTGTCTGTAATAAGGCTTAAGAAATGTAATGTTTTCTGTTTCCCTTTACTGCACTGTAGTGTGATCTCAGAGCATGAGGGGTGCATGCTTACAACAGTTAGTTTTGTTTTTTTCTTTCTTTCTTTTTTTTTTTTTTACGTGTTTGAAGTTTTGAAACTTTGAACATAAGGTTTGACTTTATTATGTTCAAAGTTTTAAAACTTCGATCACGTAATAGAAACCCCGGAAATCTACCCTTCCAAGTCTGTAGTGCAGCACCACAGTTTAAATCCTATCAGTTTGTCCCTAAATTAGGTGAATATAAACACCCCAATGGACATTGTTACACCCTTCATAAGTTACATAGACACAACATAAACTATCTACCCAAAGACAGAAAAGAGTAAAGTAGGTTAAGAGAAAAGCAACACAGATGATGCAAGAAATACAGCAAAAGCATGAGACAGCTTAAAGGGAACTGATATGTATTCCTTGGAGAAGAAATGACATGTAGCAAGACCTACACAAGTCTCTTATACAGAGGAGCAAGGTACAGTAATAAAGCAATGCTCACTAGAAATGCTAGTATTCTAACATATTTTTTCATCCACATAAACAGGTCCTCCTAATATATACAGTTACCTACTGTCTATAGCAGACATCTTACCTGATGATAGGTATGCAGGCAGCAGTACATTTTTTTCAGTGCAAAAGGTACCACTAGTAAGCAGATGCAGCTTGTTGTACTCTCTTGAAATCTCATATCTCTCCAAACAGCTCATTCATATCAATAACAAAGTTGGATCTTTCCTTCTTCTTTCATCTCATCACCAGGATGGCACAGCACTCTCAATAGCAGTCTCAAAAATGAAATGGCAGCAATTTATGGGCTCAGCAATAGCAAGTTAGTGTATAGCACACTGATTCACAAAAACCTATCTAACCTATGTAAAGCCCTATTCAGCACACAGTCTACACAATTACTAATTCTCACTTAAATGAATGGAAAACCGTAATGCGGACTAAAAACAAGCAAACAAATAAATAAATAAATACAGAAAAAGTGCATCAATGGAATGGGCCTAGTGGAAACACTTGAGTCCCAGCTGCATGCAGACTACAGTCTTGCATCCAGGAACTCAAGTACGTTAGAGCGCGCATGGGGTGCTGCTCACACTCAGATTCAAATACTTGTTCAGATAAGGTGCAGTAACCCTACAGAGTTGAGTTGCCAGAGGCCGCTCAAATACATATTCGTATTTAGATTTGAGTAAGATTAAGTGCATAGTGGGAGTGGGGGAGAATTTAGATAAGGTTTGGTCAGTGATTGGGAGGGGAATTTAAAATTAGGAAATGTGAAGGAAGTTTAGGATTAGGGAGCGATTGAGGAATTTAGTTTCAGGGAGCAGTAAGGGAGTGTTAGGGTTAGCGATTGACTGGAGAATGTTGGTCTAGGGAATGGAAGGGGAGTTTAGTGTTATACAACAATCATGGAACTTAAGTTTAGGAAGCCATCATTAGGTAAAATTGGGTTGTATTGGCAAGGCTTGTAAGGGCTTTTAAGCCATTAGCCTAGTAATCTCCTATGAGCCTAAGAAGCTGAAGGGGAGTGTTATGATTAGGGAATGATCAACGAATTTAGGTTCAGGAAATGAAAAGGGAATGTAAGGGATAGGAAGGGATCATGGAATTGTTGTTTAGGGAGCAGGAAAGAGTTTTAGTGTTAGGGAGTTATCACAGACTTTAGGTTTAAGGAGCAGATGGAAATTTAAGGGTTAGGGTAAAATCAAGGAATTTATAGTTAGGAGCAGGAGTGGAGTTTAGGGGGTGGCCGTGGTGGTGCAGGTTAGCGCTGCTGCTGCACAGCAAGAGGTTCTCCAGTTTGATCCTTGGCTGAGGTGCCTTCTGTGGGAGCCTACATGTCCTCCCTGTGGTCATGTGGGTTTCCTCTAGGTGCTCCAGTTTCCTCCCACATCCCAAAGACATGCTGTAGCTGGATTGGATACTCTAAATTGGCCCTAGGCGTGAGTGCGTGCATGGGTGTGCCTTCCATGGAAGGTTGGGCACTGGGCTGCCAACTTGACACCATAAAAAACTCCACTGCTAATCATGAGCGGAAAGATGATCTGCTGTGGCGACCCCTAACTGGGAAAAGTCGAAAGAAGAAGAAGAAGCAGGAGTGGAATTTAGTATTAAACAGCAATCAGAGGATTTAGGTTTAGGGGGGAGGACAGCAGTTTTATGGTCAAGGACTGATCAGGGAATCTAGGTTTAGGGTGCAGATGGGGAGTTTTATGGTCAGAGACTGATCAGGGAATCTAGGTTTAGGGAGTGAGAGTGAGTTTTGGGATTATGGAGAAAGATTCATGGTTAGGGCTAAGAATCAGGTGGGAGTTTTAGGGCTAAAGATAGGGTTATGGAAGGGCTAGTAACCAAATATCACAAGGTTTTCTCTGGATTATGGTAGGGCTATGCAGTTTACTAGGGCTGGGTTGTGGTAGGGCTGCATCATTCACTAGGACTGGGTTAGTAGGTGGTGCAGAACTTGCTGTTTGCAGGAAGTGCATCATAAGCTAAAAGCACATGATCATTTACATTAGATCCCAGTGGAACACATGTGAATCTGGTTTCTGCCATGCATGAAGTATCTCTCACTGTGATTCTGCAGAATTAGGGAATATATTTTGTTTTCTTAGATTTTGCATTTCATTGAAGTTGTTTCTTGACACAAGCATACCAGCATTTTCGACATTGGTGTTTTCATCCTTATATGGTTAGTGTTTTTGTGGTCAACTTTCCTATTGCTCGACCATGTCTGGTATATACACACACACACACACACACACATATATGTATATATATATATATATATATATATATATGGCTAGATATTGCAGCTAACACAACAGGCATCTATTAAAACAAGTGTTTACTGCAGCACACTTAAAGCTAGGATAATTTCTGCCAAATGATACTAAAACACACATATAGACATGCTTACAGATCACTCTACTCTACCTTTCTGCCTTGCTTCATTCAGTTTTGCTTTAATCCTCTGTCCTACCTGTTTTCACCCTCATATCTTTTAATTTATTATTTCATCTTCATCACAATCCATCTAACAAAATCAGTTTCTGGCTCTGAACTTTACAACAGCCAACATGTAAATACTAACAGGCAAGCACAGTGTAGAGCAGTAGTAACAGTCAGTCATAGAATGGTGCATTATTGTGTATCATCCTACACATACCTTCTAACAACCAATAACACAGTGGTACATAAATTTTCAAGCTATTCTAGCAAACTGTAATCCATCATAATCCCAAACTGTGCAAACAGTTTCCAGTTCATTGAACACAATGAATAATTGGCCATGGCAGCTCTAAAGATGTATAGATGCGATAGCTAAATTAAACATTGAAACTTTCATCCACCATCTCTTGTGTTCACTGTACTCATTTGTGTCGCTTACTTCATGGATATATGTACATTAATAGACTTCTCTTTCTCAGAAACATGCAGCTCTTTAGTTTTTCTAAAAACCTTTACATCTCAACTTATAGTTTAATTAGTTATTTTAGTCTTTGAAGTCAGCCAAAGATTAACTATTTCATCACCAAAGCTCACTACTCCTTATTATAAACTGTCAGCAATCCTTGAATGCAGATTATCTCTTACCATACATTAATGGCTCTATTAGGGTCATAGGTTTATAGGTAAGTACTAGGCTAGCTGCCCTTGCAGGCCGTTTTAAGCCTAGATAGTTTCCCTTTTTGTGCTTGAATACCTGTCTGATTAGCCTTACTCATCCCATGATCAATAATTATATATTATCCCCAATATGAATAACTGGGATCATACCATAGATAATTTGACGGGACCCATGCATGGGATAAAGCATTTAGGAGCTGCCTCTGTCCATTAGTAGTATAGGGGCGGTCCTGGGGTTAATTTTTTGTTTCCCAGCCATAGATCTAAGTTGCTCTTGAAAATGAACAGGGATGAACTTTGTTTTATGTGGATGAGGAGTCTGTTCCACAGCAGAGGTATCTACTGCAAAATATACCTGTCCTTCCAAACTATTCTGTTGATATTGCAGACACAAGTGCATGGATCATGCTATCCCAAACAGAACCAAGACGCTATCCTCCAAAAAATGGAAGCCAATCTGGTGGTCCCCTGCCATAAACAAACTGTACAACAGAAGGAAGAAACTGTTGCAAAAGAGAGTAAAATCCCATGAGTGGAGGAGCTCCCTGGTCAGCCTCAGTAAGAAGCTGAGATCCCTTATAAGATCCTCCAAAGCTAGCTACGAAAACAAAATTGCCACTAATTCTAAGGACAACCACATAGCATTCTATAGCTATGTCAAGAATCTCGATGGCAACACCCAGATCTGCTCTGAGTTACAGCACAAAGGCACGAAAATTACAGAACCAACTGATATTGCCAACATCCTGGCAGATAGGTTCAGTGCTAACTTTACCCCCCCCCCCACCCCCTAAAGGACCCATATCTATACAGGAAGAATGCAGTGTCCCTGTAATCACAACTATGCAGGTAAAAGCTGCACTCTCTAAAGCCAAAACACAGCATCCATGGGACTGGACAACATCCCAGGCTGCGTTTTACACGAACTTCAGAATGAACTGGCTCCCCACTTAAGCACCATGTTCAATAATAGCCTCGCATCAGGCTTTGTGCCCACTGAATGATGCACAGCAACAGTTATCCCACTCCACAAAGGGGGAGCCACCACTGATCCCAGGAACTATTGACCTGTTAGCCTGATGAGCCTGGTCTGCAAGGCCATGGAACATATCATCATGGAACTCCTAAACAAAGACATTGGTAACCTCCAAACTCTGGATCCCACCCAGTTCAGGTTTGTGAAAGGCAGATCATGCCTCCTGAACCCGATCGACTTCTTTGAGGCAGTCACCAAAGTTGTAGATGAGGGTAAGGTGGTTCACACAGCCTATCTTGACCTCGCCAAGGCTTTCGACACCATCCCCCATTCTGGAATTATAGCTAAACTCACTAAACTAGGTATAAATCCCTACATCACAAGATGGGTTGCCAACTGGCTCACTGACAGAACCCACACTGTAAAAGTTGCAGACCCCAAATCTGACCTCAAAGCAATGACAAGTGGAGTACCACAGGGTTCCGTCCTGGGACCTCTCCTGTTTGGTATCTACTTCTCTGAAGTACAGGCTAACACATACGGCCTCTGGCTAATGAAGTTCGCAGATGACTGCAAACTAGAAGCCATAGTCAAGTCCCCAAATGATGTGGACATCCTACAGAAGGGCCTTGCTGAGACAGATGCCTGGTGTCAGAGCCATGGCCTCAAGCTCAATGCCAAAATGTGCAGTGTCACCCCCTTTGGTAAAAACTCTGTACCCATAAACTACCACATAGGCAGCAATCTACTTAACACCGAATGTGTGATAAGAGACCTTGGGAACCAGGTGGACAGTAGTCTCTCCTTTGATAGTCACATCGCCACAGTAGTCAGGAAGTCCTTCTACATGGCACACCTCATCATAAAAGGGTTCTCATCCAGGAAAAAAGAGGTCATTGTTCCCCTCTACTCGACAATCATTAGACCCATTATAGAGTACAACGCCCCTTTTGGAATGTACCTCACAAGACATCTGTAGCAGCTGAAAAGGCCACAGAAGTACCTCACAAAGAGGATTACTGGCCTCAAACAAATGCCCTACACCGACCGCCTCAAAAAACTCCAGCTTTACTCCGTAGCATATCGCCTAATCCAAAGTGATCTCTGCCTAACATATAAAGATATGTCAAACCCAGAGCTGTTGGACATGCTACACCTAAAGAAATCCCAATCCCTCCGAGCTACACGCTCTAGGGACCTATACCTTGTCACCACAATAAACAGGACATGCTAGAGGGAGAGATTCCTGTCCCAGAGACTTCCCATACTCTGGAACAGGGTATCCCATCTATGTCAAGCAAAGTTATTCATTAGCACTCTTCAAGAAAAATCTTGATGAGTGGATGGGAAATAGGAAATACACCCCGGGGATCACTTCTGTGTCTCTGCTTGACAGTGGCACAGGAAAATAACTTTCTTGGGTGGCGTAAGCCAGGGAACCTTGTTGGCTAGGCTTACATAGACTCTTGGGCCAATAGCCTAGTACCCACCTATGAACCTATGAACAATGTTTAGATCCCTAGAGCAGGTATTTCTGATGCCATTTAACTTGCTGATGTGCAGTAAGTCCCTCAGAAATGGATTGGAAGATGTCTTGTATGCCAGACACATGTCACCTCTTAGCAGTCTGTAGGATCCCGATTATAATGACAGGACTTTGAGTTAGGGTTGCCACCTATCCACCGTTTTTTTTCTGTACTATCCGGAAATCAAATTGATTCTCCGGTAGTCCGGAAAACACTGTACAAACTCTGGTATTCTGTTTCAAAAAAGGAAACAGACTATCAGAGTTTGTTAAATCAGCTGATTTACTATGCTTTTTTACAGAAAAGCATAGTAAATTGGCTGAAACCAGGCATCAGGAATGGAAAAAGAGGGCGTTCCTGTCCACTGATGTCATAGTGACACCACAAAATGGGCAGAACATAGGCAGGAGAAGGGGTGGGGTTAGGAGGGGTTACTGGTGATGCAAGGGGTGTGGCCTTGATCTGGTTTTAGCCCCAACGAAAGAATGCAACCCAACATTGAGTTGGTCTATGTAGGGCATGTTGTTTAGGCTTTCTATCCTTTTAGTAAGGTATCTCTGTGGGCATTCCAGTTGTTTCATGTGTTTGGATAGATACATGCCAAAGGGGGCATTACATTCAATGACTGGCCTAATTAGGCTGGAGGGTACAATAAACAATTAACAAATTAATGCAGCTGACTCTTTTTCTTTGTTTTTTTTTTTTTTTTTTTGTAAATGAGTTTTGCTAAACCAAATATTTATTCTAAGTTTACTAGACACATCCAAAATATCTTGTAATATCATCTTGTAAAATAATAACAGATAATCAGCATTAGGCATACATTTAATATTAGTTAACTTAAAAATGCCTAAAAACTTTAAAACATTTTGATCAGAAGAATTGTTCAGATATTTAAATGAAGCACTTCTCTTATCCATTGCTTTATTTTATGTAGGTGTTCTTTCATTCTGTCATTTTTTGTTTGTTTTAGTTTTCCTGCATAAACCACCTATATGAACTCAATGTTAAATACACTAAAACATTTGTCTGACATGTAAAATGTACTAAAAATATAACACCATCCAGCATCTACATGTGCAAATAATTTACCCTCATAATTATTTAATTCACAATACCTGTTAAAGTGACACCTTCAGATATCTAATTAGATAAGACATTATTTATGTGTGTAATGTCCCTAATATTTGTGTTTCTCTTGAAAACAATATGTGGGTAGTTATCAAGTAATGATTTAGTGCTAGTTTCATTGGTAAAAATTCCAATATTTCTACAGCATCTTTCTGGTTAAAAACAAATCATTGGTGTATATGATAGACAATATAAACATGTATTGTTCAGGGAATATTACAGCCACATGAGGGTTAGGGAGGGGAGGGTGATTTCAGGTTAAGGGAGTGATCAGAAGATTGGGGTTAGGGAGGGGGTGTTGATTTTTGCCTTTAGGAACTGATTGGAAGTTTAGGTTTAGGGACTGATGGAGAATTTTTAGGGTTAGGGTCAGGGTTCCGGGAGGGGTAGTTAACCGTTCAGAACTTTATGGAAATCAAGTTTAGTGGGTCTATAGTATAAAGTCGACTGCTTACTTCATAGAATACCTAAACGTGGACTCGTTATCAAATCGCATAAACACTGAATGCCCTAAACCGCAAAATTTAAAAAGTCGAACTGTCATACTTGCCCCACCCCACCCGCTACATACTACCTACACAAACAAACTAAATAAACCACATACATACACTAACCAAAACCCTACTTCTAACCCTAAACTAAACCCTACTTCTAACCCTACACTAAATCTTACATATACCACGATGTATGCACTTACCTTAACCCGCACCCTAATCCTAAGGTCCTTAACTATCGCACACTTACCTTATGGAGCTATACCAGAGAAGGCCAACCATGACATTTCGATGTTTCTGCTTTCGCTCTTCTGGACGATCGATCTTTTTGCAGTTCGATTAAGACGGGTCGACGTTTAGGCATTCGGGTAAGTAAGCAGTTGACTTTATAATATAGACCCAGTTTAGTGGGAGTTATGGGACTTGCCAGTACAAACAAGTGGCAGCAGGGAAGTGTGTTGTAAGCTAAAGGTACACAAGCACTTGTAGTAGACCCTGTTGTTCATTCAAAAGGTTTTCCTTAGATTTGCCAAAAGAGGACTGTCTGTTGACATCAGAAGAGAATCTCCTCTCTTCAGTTTCTTCATATATGAAATATACAACCTTACAGGGATATTTACCCTTTTTTAAAAATCTACTGCATAGATCAGAATCATAAATATAAAACTTAGTATGATCCAAAGTGTTCTGTGATATATGAAGGAACTGTCCTTTCTGATTATTATTCCAAATGAGAGCAGGATAGTAAACTGGTATAATACAATAATATGTTCTTATCAAGGTGGTTGTGATAAATGTAACTAAGATACTGTTTTGCGTTATAATAAACTATAACATCCAAAAAGATAATCAATATATATTATGATAAAATAAAATCTGCACTGCTACATCAAATGAAAAAATCATTACTAAAACATCTGTAATACATAAAATGCATAATAAAAGTAGATTGAAAAATAATTCCACTCAGTTCAGATCAAATATGCTTGAATAGTTAGAGGATATGCACGGATAGCTATGCCCTTTGTTTGAACGTAACTTCATATGTTAAAAAGAAAAATGTACCTTAACACAATATCAATCAGACTGACAATGGTTTGTATTTTAGAATTAGTGAAGATTGACATTTTATATAAACATTTGTATATGACTCCAATCTGAAGTCATGGTTAATTTCGGTATACAGCGAAGTGACAGGTGTTGTAACCATGCTATTCCCTTGTTGATATTGAAGCAACTTAACAAAGAACATAGGATAACCAGAGTCTCTAACAAAAGACTCAACTTCAGAAAAAAAAGGTTTTAATATTCTGCTTAACAAAAATGATACAACTTAAGATAACTTTGTCTTGGTACAACTGGAGACGTATGAGAAATACTATTTTAGGAATATTTGAAATACTATATAAAAGAATCCATTTGGGGTTAGAAAGTAAACAAAAATAATGTTCTTCAGAATGTTTTGTACTTATGCATAAGATTATTGCTAAGCTTAGAATAACCTGAAGCATCAGGCAATAAAATTAACATTCAATTGTCATTGTAGCTTCTGTCAATAAACTGTTACAGTGCCCCCTTTACCTATGCTGCTGATAACAATATTCATATTTTCAGCTACTCGATTTAAAGCTTTTTTTTCACCGGGGGGCTCAAATTATTTCTTCTTTAATAACTATCCAATTTTCTAAAATCTTACTCATATAAAACATCAACCTGAGTGACATTTTGATATGATACAATCAAGTAAATGGCTTTGTTAAAATATCATCATGTTTATTTGTGTCAGGTTTGAATAGCAACTAAAATTAATGCATCTAGTAAACAGGAGTAACTCTAAAATGACATCAGGAAGATATATGATTAGAAATGGTATCAGTATTTAAGGAATATGAAAGAAATTGTGAATAGCATTGTTACTGACATCAATAGTACTTGTCATACACTGTCTTTGTAAGCTGTTTGATTACCCTTGGACCTCCATTCCCTCAGTGGATATGGCTGTATGGTTTGAAACAATAGACAAGATATAATTGCCCTGCATGACCTCTCTGTGAAATCAGTGCTCTCAGTGTCCCTGCTCAAAGTAGCGGTCACATACACTACCTTTGAGATTTAATTTTCACACACACAGCTGTGAAAGGCTGGCATGGCTTACCCACTCTGTCACCTCTGCCCAAACTATAAGGTAGATTTACTGCCACCACCAAAGCCAGCTACTTTAAGCCTCTTACCAGGGTAACTAATTACACTTAATAAAATTAATATACAAATAGTAGTGTTTAGCCAAGCTACAAGACTTTCATGAACTTGGAGCCGCAGTGCCACTAAATAAATGCAAGTACTCTCAAAGGTTAAATATTTTCTAAAAGACCAGCCACAATGAAGGGTTTAGATATATGTAATAATAGATAATAACAACAGGAAAATACTGAATATCTATTTACAATAAACACCAAACTTTCAATCACAGTAAATATAAAAAAACAACACATGTGGAAAGACTCAGACAGATACAGAAAAAATACATTTAGTTAATCTCACTATATTTCCTCAAACTGAAGAATTACTGTTACCTAGTTACTTACTAAAGCAAGGCAAGATAAAAAGTGGATGACTGTCCTGTCAGGTCGCAAAACAGAGGGCACATCTCATATCTCTTACAAGTATTCAAATACAATTTCAGTGCTGGCTACAAATTAACATCTACCCTCTCACTAGAAACTGAGCCAGGGTCTGGCACTGATGTGTCACAATACACACATAGAACTTTAGCTAAAGTTTATTATAGCATCTGGAAACTGTAAAGCAATTCCAACACTTCCACCCTTTCTGCAGAAACTAACAAGCCCTTCTCTAGCTGCATTCAGATCTGTGAGATAAAATATTTATGGTCTAAATCAAGTCACTTAATTTCAGGCTATTTTTCTTAAGGTTAGCTGAGCTGAGATTAACCCCTTTCCTTCCAGTATTCTCTGTTAAAATATATGCATTTCATCAGTTGCAGCAATACAGTATGACATACATGTATATTTATTTTTTTTGTCTCGCAGGACCACTGTTGATACATTTTTTTAACACAAGCAATTTTACAGATACATTTTAACACAAGCATTTTTACAAATCAGTTTGATATTCAAATAACATATTATTCTTTACAACCCCCAGCTAGCTATGCTAGCACATGTTACACATGCACTGCCCTACTCTCCCTGGCACAGCTGGCACTACCTCACATTATCACATCACTCTCCCTTTGAAGATTCAGGTTAGTTTTTTAAGTGTCCCTGGAGAAACGTTGCTTGAGAGAAATGAGCCTGTCTGGGAACACATTAACCCATAACCTGTCTTGACAGCCCATCTGCATTGGCAGTGTTGACCCCACTACAGTGTTGCACAGTTATGTTATATGCCTGCAACTTGGCATTTTGCTGGCTGGCTCAATGTAGCAATGTTAAGAAATTGTGGTCTGTGACCACAGTGAATTTCCTTCCATACAGATAGGGCTGAAGTTTTTGCAGTGTCTACACTTTAGCTAGACATTCTTTTTCCTACAGCTGCATAATATTCCTCCCTGGGTTGGAGTCTATAGCTGAGATATACAAATGGGTGCTCTTCTCCCTCTGAGGAAATTTGGCTGAGTACAGCCCCCATGCCATGGTTGGAAGCATTCACCTGCACAACAAATTATTTGCTGTAATCTGGACTGGCTGAAACAGGTGGTCCTCCCAAAACCCCTTTAAGCTTTTGGAATGCCTGCTCACATGCTGTGGTCTACACAAACTTATCTGGCCTGTTTTTTCTCATCAGGTCTTTAAGGGGAGCAGCTACTGTACCATAATTGGGAATGAACTTTCTATAGTATCCTGCTGTCCCTAGGAATGCCCTCATCTACTTTTTGCTAACAGGGGCAGGCCATGCCTGAACAACTTCTACTTTGGCAGGTTCTGGCCTGATCTTACCACTCCTCACTCTATATCCCAGGTAGGAGATCACTCCCATACTCAACTGACACTTACTGGGCTTAATGATCAACCTTGCCCTTTGCAGTCTGCCGAGGACCTCCCTGACATGCTGAAGGCACTCTTGCTAGGAATTATTGTAGATGGCAATACTGTCCAGGTATGCAAGGGCATAATCTCCTGCTCCTGCTAGGATACAATCTGCCAGCCTCTGGAATGTCATTAGGGCATTGTTCATCCCAAACAGCATCTTCATGAACTCATATAATCCAAAACAAGTCACAAAGACTGACCTCGCTCTAGTGGTGGGAGTCAAGGGCACTTGCTAGTAGCCCTTGTTCAAATCATTAGTGGTCAGATATTTAGCCCAACCCAGCTGCTCTAAGGCTTAATATGTCCTAGGCGTGTTGTAAGTATCTAACTCTATGTTCATAGGTTCATAGGTTCATAGGTAGATACTAGGCTATCTGCCCTAGGGCATTTATAAGCCTAGCCAGAGTGTATTTGGCTTCTGCCTCCCTATTAGATTAGCCTACTGTGCCTCTGCAAAGTAGGTCACAGAAGGTACCCTTTTAAGATTAGTTTACTGTGCCTCTGTCTAGCAGGGACACTGGGGAGATCCCAGGGGTGAATTTGCGATTTCCCATCCACGCATCCAAATTTCGCTTGAAGAGGATCAGCGAGGAGCTATGTCTAACATGAATTGGGATTCTATTCCAGAGTGAGGGGAGCCTCTGGGAAATGAATCTGTCCCTCCAGCATGTCCTATTTATTTTTGTGCTGAGGTTTAGGTCCCTGGAGCATGTAGCTCTAAGGGACTTGGATTTTCTGAGGTGGAGCATGTCCATTAATTCTGAGTTTGACATGGCTTTGTACGTCAGGCATAGATCGCCTCTGAGTAGATGGTAAGCAACTGAGTAGAGATGGATTTTCTTTAGTTGAGCTGCATAGGACATGTGTTTGTAGCCCATGATCCTCTTGGTGAGGTACTTTTGGGGTCTCTCCAGTTGCTGCAGGTGTCGGGTAAGGTACATCCCAAAAGGGGCATTGTATTCAATTATGGGCCTGATGAGTGATGAGTAGAGGGGCACAATAACCTCTCTTGATCTAGATGTGAACCCTTTCGTGATAAGGTGGGCTATGTAGAAGGTCTTTCTAACCACTTTGGCAACGTGATTATCAAAGGAGAGATTACTATCTACGTTGGTCCCCAAATCTCTAGTTACTTCTTCTGTACTTAATGGATTACCACCTATGTGGTAATTTGTGGGAACATTGTTTTTCCCAAAGGGGATGACTATGTACTTTTTAGCATTTAGCTTGAGGCCGTGGCTCTGGCACCAAGCATTCATCTCTGTAAGACAATTTTGGAGGATGCTTGTGTCAGCTGGAGATTCGATTATGGCCCCCAGTTTGCAGTCATCTGCGAACTTTGTCAGCCATAATCCCCCTGTGTTAGCCTGAACCTCAGAGAAGTATATACCGAACAAGAGAGGTCCCAGAACTGAGCCCTGTGGGATGCCACTTGTAACTGGTTTGGATTCGTGTGACTGTTTAGTTTTCTGTAGTCTACACAGAACCTGGTGTTGCCATTCTTCTTTGGTACCAGCACCACTGGGGAGGCCCAGGGAATGATGGACTCCTGGATTACCCCTATTTCCAACATTTCCTGTGTCTCCTTCTATAGAGTCTGTCTGACTTGCTTAGGCACCCTTTAAGAGGCCTGCTTAGTAGGCCTTTAGGGTCCTGCATCCATGTGGTACTGCACCAGGTGGGTGAATCCAGGTTTTCAAGTGAACATGCTCCCAAACTCCTGTAACGCTGCTCAGATTTCTCAAACCTGGGTAGCAGATAGCCACTGAGGGCATGGCTACCTCTTCCACTGAGGTGTCAGTTCGAGCCTCACTGAGGAGATTAATTACCAGATCCCCCTCAGACTCCTCTTGCCACCCAATGCAAATAGTCAGCACAAGGTCTTCCCTATCACGGTAAGGCTTCACCATGTTAACATGGTACAGTTTGTGTCCCTGACTCCTGCCTAGCACTTTTACCATGTAGTTAACATCACTGACCTTCCTTACCACTTTGAAGGGTCCATCCCAAGCTGTCTGAAACTTATTGAGTCTGACAGAAATGAGCACCATAACCTGTTGTCCCACAGCATACTCTTGGGCTCAAGTATTCCTGTCACACCAGATCTTTTTCTGCTACTGGGCACCTGCTAAGTTCTCCTGAAACAAGCCCATGATCTCCCTAAGCCTTGTACTGAGGTTTAGGACATATGCTGCAGCAGACTCCTTGTGGGATTCACACTCAGCCTTCCACTCATCACAAATCAAATCCAAGGGCCAACTCACCCTATGCCCATAGAGCAACTCAATGGGTGAACAATCTGTAGATTCTTGGGGTACCTGTCTGTATGCAAATAGCAGATATGGCAAATATTTGTCCCACTCTCCCATAAACTGGTTTGAAAATGCCCTTAGCATGGTCTTCGGTGCAGAGTTTAACTTCTCCACAAGATCATTAGTCTGGGGGTGGTAGGGGGTAGTCTTTAGGTGCTTCAACCTACAGTGGTCCCACAGACAAGCCAGCAGGTCTGACATGAAACTGGCACCTCTGTCAGTTAGTATTTCTCTTGGGAAACCCACTCTGCTGAAAATATCTCTAAGGGACACAAACTGTACCATGTTAACATGGTGAAGCCTTAACGTGATAGGGAGGCCCTTGTGCTAACTATTTGCAGTGGATGGCAAGAAGAGTCTGCCTTGAGGGAGACCAGAGCCACCACCTCAGGGTATCTCATAGCATAATCTACTACCACTAGGGCATATTTCTGCCATGTGGAACTTGGTGTACTTAGAGGCTCCACAATATCCATAGCTACCCTCTGAAATGGCTCCTCTATTACAGGCAAAGGCATCAAAGGAGCTTTGATCTTGTCTTCTGCCTCACCTACTTTTTGGCACTGCTCTCAGGTTTGGCAGTACCCTGTTACATCCCTTGCAATCCCAGGCCAATAAAAGTTTGGCATAATATGTCTCTTGGTACACTTTATACCCATATGCCCTTCAAAAGAAATGTTATGGGCTGTGGTTAGAAGTGCCAGATGGTAGGCTCTGAGCACTACCAACTGCTTTATTACTTCACCCTCTAGCTCTCCCACAGAGGTTCACTCTCTGTACAGTGATGCTTTGTTTCAGTATACAGACTCCTCTTTCCCTTGAAAATCAAGTGCCTCCTTAGCTACCTCCCTCAAGCCTTGTAATGTAGAGTCCAAGAGCTGAGCCTATGTCAACTCTACCTTTGTGACCCTTCCCATTTCTCCTTTCACAGGGAATCTGGTATCTTCTGACATTGGTGCCTTACTGTCAGCATGGGTACTACCACTCATCTTTGTCCTTGCAGTCACCCTGACCAGGGGGAACATCAGTACCTATTAGCAGCTATGGCTCACCTTCAGGCTCACTGCTACAGGGTAGCTCCCTCCCTGAAATAGCCAAATCTCCAGCCCCAGCTTTAAGTGTGGGGTCTGTATGGATCCCCTCTAAGCTACCAGACCCACATGCCTGTCTCCAAGCCTGACTGCATGTAACTACATGCACAGAAGGTACTGCATTATCAAATCATTCCCTATCATGACATCTGCAGGGATCTCCTCAAACATACCTACTTGCTTGCTTCTTTTCTCACCCTCCCAGTCAAGGTGAACCCTGGCTGAAGGTATTTGGAATGGAATTCCTCCTAAAGCTCTGACTGGAGTAGACTACCCAAGCAAGTGCTGCTCCTTTTAACCACTGCAAGCTTCACAATGGTTATGTCAGAGGCTGTCTTTCTCTTGGCAGTGGCCTGTTTTCCATCCACTAAGATAGGATACAAACTCCAGTGATAGTTTGGTACTCCTGTTGTCTCCAGACAACTTACCACTGGCATTCTGTTATTCCCACTTACTGGCTCCCCTCATCTTTTGTTCCCAACCTTGCTTCAGTGGATATGTGTATGCTACATGGTCCCTCTGGTTACATTTAAACATCTAAACCCAGCTCCTGGCTATGTTCATGAACTAGTGGCTTCCCCTTTTACTGGTGGACTCGGTTGGGATGATTTAGGCTGCCCAACATGGGTTCCCTTATATCCATGTGTGGCACTGGGTATCCCCCTCTTGTGCAGTGGTACCCTTCTTGGCAAGTAGAGATCCCCTTTTCTCCCCAGCTCATCTGCAGAGTTACACTCCCAGTCTGCCAAACAGATTCTCATGTCCTCAGGCAAAGTGCTAAGGGCTTGTTCCCTCACCAAAAGGTCTGCCAACATTTCAAAAGTGGTGACCTGACACTTACTCACCTACCTTTGAAAATAAGTGCTTAGCAATATCATTAAATATACTTTCAGTTGCCCTACATCTATGCTCACAAATTTTTTTCTCTCCCCAGCCATTATGTGTCTTATGGAAACCTGGCATTACTGACAATGAGATACTGGGTCTATATTAAATTCTCGAAAGCCGACAATGCTAAATTGTCGACGCAAGAATAGTGAAACTGCAGAACATCGAACAACTAAGTGGAAATCTCTGTAGGGGGAGATTTCCATTTACTTCAATGTAGTGTGGTCTTGGATTTGGTGTATTTAAGTAGCGGGGGGTTGCAGCCCCCCATGTGGGGGCAGCAGCGGGGCTTGCCCCCCTGCCTACACCGTTTAGTCTTTTTTTTTGTTGTTTTTATTTTTTTTTCTGAACATTCAATGTTTTAACAGTTCGATCACTAAAGGTCGACCTTTAGTGATTCAAACTGTTAAATATTCAATGTTCTAATATAGACCCGAGTTACTACCTCCAGGATACAATATTCACCGGTTAGACCGTGCTACAAGGAAAGGAGGTGGGATAGCAGTCCTTTACAGAAATACTCTAACCGTTAATACAGACACCATTCACCCTCTCCAATTCAATAACGCAGAACTCCTCATAACCAAGCTACAGATTAACCAAAACAAGCACATGAACATCGTCTGTACATACATTCTGCCAGGCAACAACCTAAATACCCTAAAAGATCTCCTTTACTAGTTATCAACTACCTGTCCCCAAGAAACCATAGTTCTTCGTGATTTTAACACCGAATGAAAACCCTGCTCCTCCAACCCCCCCCCCACCCATATAAACTTATCTGAGCTTAAACAGACCATAACCTCTCCCACTAGGATAAACAAACCAACCAACAGGGAAAGTATCCTAGACTGGATCTTAGTTAATAACCAACCTCAACTGTACACAGCTGGTACTCTCCCTGATTACCTCAGTGACCATTGTCTAACCTATGTCATAAAACATAAGGCAGGAAACCCTCACCAGCCCAAATATAAAACAGTTAGAAACAGGAAAAACGTTGATGCTGCTATATTCCAAAATGAATTAAAAGCAGTTGACTGGTCAAAACTAAAAAATCTAACATTACAGGAGGCCATAGATCACTTTAACACTAAATTCCTAAGTATCCTTGATTCCCATGCTCAAGCACGTACAATAAAAACTGGATCAAATACAGCACCATGGCTCATAAAAGATACCAAAGCTAAAATCAAAACTAGAAACAGAGCCTGCGCCAGCTGGAGAACAACTAAAGCTCCACTTGACCATCTAAAATATCGTCAACTCAGGAATGATACAAAAAAATCTGTTTTACTGGATAAAAAAAGCTTCTACCAAAATCTCCTACAAAAACACCATAACAACCCTCAAAAGTTCTGGGCAGGCTTAAATCAACTACTTTGTCCAGGTCAGGTTATTCCACCACCCCATCCCCGGCTAACTACACCCATAGTTCCCCAGAGACCATAGCTAGCGCCTTTAATAACTTTTTCACTGAAACAATCCAATCCCTAGCAGATCAACTAACCCCCTCTAACTTAAATCACACGCCTAATCTACCCAATAATCACCCCCAATTTAGCTTCCAACCAATATACACTAGTTTTATCAAAACACTTTTAAAAAAACTAAAACCTACCACCCTCGCTGCTGACCTCCTCCCTGCAGAGTACCTACAAATAGCTGCAGATGCCATTGCATATCCCATATCTATCCTCATCAACAGAACCTTATCCGAAAATGCTATCCCCTCCCTCTGGAAAATATCTCACGTCATCCCACTCCATAAAGGTGGTAGCTCTCAGACATATCCAACTATAGACCCATTGGCATTCTTTCCCCACTAGCCAAAATAATGGAGAAATGTGTACACAAGCAACTAATGCGATACCTTACACAGAATAACTTACTATCCAACTCACAGCATGGTTTCAGGCCATACCACAGCACCACCTCAGCCCTCCTTTCCTTTACTACTGCCATAAACCAAAACAGGAATGACAATAGGCTAACCTCTACCCTCTTTCTTGACCTATCAAAAGCCTTTGACACGGTCAACCATGAACTTCTCATTCTTTCACTAAAATCTATTTCCATCAACAAGCCTGCTATCCAGTGGTTCCAGTCCTACCTGACTGGTAGACAACAAGTGGTGCTATGACAGGGCAAACTCTCCAGCCTGCTACCTCTTACACTTGGTGTCCCTCAAGGGTCCATACTAGGTCCATTACTCTTCTCTATTTTTATCAACAACCTTCACACTGCTATCCCTAAAGCTACCTGCATTCAATATGCAGATGATTCCACTCTGATCTGCTCAGCCACCTCCCCATCCAAACTGCAAACCTTAACCCAAAATACATTTAACACTATCAAGAACTGGCTCACCAACCAACGCCTGCTTCTGAACCCCAATAAAACTAAACTTCTACTCTTCTCTCCCACTAGTAGATCTACTACACTTTCATTCTCTGTCACATCTAACAATGGTACCACTATTTCCCCAGATAATCACACCAAACCGCTAGTGGTTATCATAGACAATAATCTCAAATTTGACCTACAGGTCAACAAAACCATACAGACCATCAATAAGAAGCTTGGATCTATGAACCTATATAACCCCACTGGCTAGAACTGCAATTGCCTGATCACACCTACTCCCTACTCTTTTATATGCCTCAACTGTACTCTCAAACCTCAACAAATCTGAACTAGGTAAGCTGTCCCATAGCTACAATCATATTGCCAGATTCGCCACTGGCTCCACCTATAGAACCCACCACTGCCAGAACCTTAAACAACTAGAGTGGCTAGAACTGCCCAGCTTAATTCAATTCAATCAACTCTTAATAGCGCACAAAATTTGTACCACCCTGAGGATACCCCCTCACTTAAAAATATTATTAAGCCTTATAGCAACCTAAGATCCCTACAGTCAGCCGATAAACTACTGGTCCAAACCCACAAAGCTAATAACTCTGCTGGTGAATCCCTGTTTGCCAACTTTTTGACAAAACCTGGAATTCATTGCCAAACTATATAACCCTACAATTCACCAAAAGTCTCTTAAAAAAAAAAACCTCAAACAGTATCTCAAAGTGAATTTGCTATGCCCATGTACCAACCCTGATTAAGTTATAAACTAAAAGCATATTCCGTAATTATCATAACTTGTAACTACGTCACCAATCTCTGCTTCCAATCTGATGTCTCTTACTTTTAATTGTGTCTGTCCATGAGAATTGTGAGTCCCTACTAGGGAACACTACTAAGCCATTGTATATAATTACTTTGTTTTTAGAATTGTTTGCTAACTTCTGTGTAATCTATGTAAGTTGAGCCGTTGGTCAACATCTTACTGTTTACAAACTCTTTCAAATATATGAATAAAACTATCAAAATGATCACCTTCTGTATACTGTGGAAGAAATTTACTGACCTTTGTTTCTTCTGTGATTTTGGTTATTCCCTTCCCCATTACCTCCATATTCCTGTCAAAGAGTCAGCATGTCCCTCTCACGCTGCTTCTCATTTTCTTTGGCCTCCAAATGCTGCAGTCTCTCTGCTGATTCTAATTCCATGCATTTTGCCTCCAGTTCAAGTCTCTTTAACTCCAGATGTGTTTTAAGTCCTCTGAGGAAAAGGTGACCTGTCCTGTCTCTGAGTGCTGCACATCCCATTAACCAAACTAGTTATCTTCCTTTTTGCTGGTCTGTGCTGCAGCTGCGCCTACGGCTGAAATAATTTCTTCTTTAGTCAGCTTGGCATGCACCAGTCCTTTGGATTTGCACACCTTAGTCAACTGGTTCACTGTCAGCTTGCCATAATCCTCTGCTGACATCTTTGTCTGCTTTCCCTGACTAAACTAAACTAAAAAAATAAATAAAACGGTTGTGAAAAATGAAACTCTGCATGTTTACCTTATGGCTGTTGAGAGTACACACACACATCTTTAGTGCCAACTGCTTACAGGCTACAGAAGTTCAATTAAGATCCACACAGCTGCCCACCAATATGTGACGTCCCTCTTCTGGACCAGTGATCAAGGAACCTCAGTCCTCACCACTGCTACCAGTGGGGAACAATCACGGTGAGAAAAATAGACACACACAGTATTTTCAGACACAGCTCTCTGCACCAAGCACAATTTCCCTTAACAGCATACAGGGAATGCACACTCCAGTTCTGGGGCTGGGCTTTCTCTCTCCAAGCCCCAAATAAGACTCCCCACTGACCACTATAGAGCTGAGTCCTTAGCCAGGTGTTGCAAGTGAAGTCCTCCACCACCCTGTCTGTGAAATCAGTGCTCTCTGTGTCCCTGTTCAAAGTAGCTGTCACACACACTTTCTTTGAGATTTGATTTTCACACACACACACACACACACACACACACACACACACACACACACACACACACACACACACACACAGCTGAGAAAGGCTGGCATTTCTTACCTGCTCTGCCACCTCTACCCAGACTATAAGGTAGATTTACTGCCACCAGAACACCCAAAGCCAGCTACTTTAAGGCTCTTATGGGGTACCCAATTACATTTTATAAAATTAATACTTATATAAATGGTAGTGTTTAACCAAGCAGCAAGACTTTCAGGAATGTAGAGCCATAGTGCCACTAAATAAATGCAAGTACTCCCAAAGGTGAAATATTTTCTAAAAGACCAGACACAATGAAAGGTTTAGCTATATTTTAAAGTAAATAATAAACAAAATAAAAATACTGAATATCTATTTACAATAAACACCAGAGTTTCAGACACAGGAAATATTTAAAAAAACACAGACAGAAAGACTCAGACAGATACAGAAATAAATACATTTATCTAACCTCACTATATTTCTCTAACTGACTAAAGAATCACTGTTACACTAGTAACTTACTAAAGCAAGACAAGATAAAAATGGATGCGTGTCTTGATAGAGTGCGCATCTCACATCTCTCATTGGTATTCAAATACAATTTCACTGCTGGCTACAGAATGACATCACATCAGGTCACCTGAATCTGGTTCCCACACTACCCTCTCACTAGAAATTGAGCCAGGATCTGGCACTAATGTGTCACAATACACACACAGAACTTTAGCTAAGGTTTATTACAGCATCTGGAAACTGTAAAACAATTCCATCAGTTCTACCCTTCCTTTAGAATCTAACAACCCTTTCATTGGTTGCATTCAGACCTGTGAGATAAAATCTTTATGGACTAAACCAAGTCATTTAATTTCAGTATATTTTTCTTATGGTTAGCTGGGCTGAGCTTAACCCCTTGCCTTCAGCTATCCTCTGTTAAAATACATACATTTCATCAGTTACAGCAATATAGTCTGACCTACATGTATATTTTTTTCTGTCCAACGGGACCCACCGTTGATCTTCTTCTTTTGGCTGCTACCATTAGGGGTCACCACAGTGGATCAACTGTTTCCATTTCTTTCTGTCCACTGCATCTTGCTCTGTCACACCAACCACCTGCATGTCCTCTCTCACCACATCCATAAACCTTATCTTAGGCCTTCCTCTTTTCCTGTTACCTGGCAGCTTCATCCTTAGCATCT
Organism: Protopterus annectens; assembly: GCF_019279795.1. Lineage (NCBI taxonomy): Eukaryota > Metazoa > Chordata > Ceratodontiformes > Protopteridae > Protopterus > Protopterus annectens. Next base: position 1,211,869,242 of record NC_056739.1, on the reverse strand, counting down.
TTTTCCCAATATACTCTGCATCCCTCCTCAGCACATGTCCAAACCAACATAATCTTGTCTCTCTCTGTCTTTGTCTCCAAACCTTCCAACCTGGGCTGACCCTCTAATATACTTATTCTTAATCCTGTCCATCCTCATCACACCCAGTGCAAATTTTAACATCTTCAACTTCTGCCACGTCAAGCTCTGACTCCTGCCTTTTTGTCAATGTCACTGTCTCCAACCCATATAACATAGCTGGTCTCACTACCCTCTTGTAGACCTTCCCTTTCACTCTTACTGGTACTCGTCTGTCACAAATCACTCCTGACACTCTTCTCCACCCACTCAATTCTGCCTGTACTCTCTTCTTCACCTCTCTTCCACACTCACCATTACTCTGAACTGTTGATCCCAAGTATTTAAACTCATCCACCTTCGCCACCTCTACTCCCTGCATCTTCACCATTCTTCTATCCTCCCTCTCATTCACACACATATATTCTATCTTAGTCCTGCTGACCTTCATTCCTCTTCTCTCTAGAGCATATCTCCACCTCTCCAGGGTCTCCTCCACCTGTTCCCTACTTTCACTACAGATCACAATGTAATCTGCAAACATCATAGTCCACGGGGACTCCTGTCTGATCTCGTCTGTCAACCTGTCCATCACCATTGCAAATAAGAAAGGGCTCACGGGGGACCCACCGTTGATACATTTTTTAAAACAAGCAACTTTACAAATACATTTTAACACAAGCATCTGTACAAATCAGTTTGATATTCAAATTGCATATAATTCTTTACAAAACTCCAGCTAGCTATACTGGCACATGTTACACATGCACTGCCCTACTCTCCCTGGCACAGCTGGCACTACCTCATATCATCACTTATGCATTTTTTTCATTTCTTTTTTTCATTTCTAGCAATGAGGTGCTGTTGTTTATGATTATAAAGGTCAGGAGAGACTATAACTAGTGTGTGTGTATTATCTGTATCAGTGTGCTGAGAAGAGAACTGCGGAGTGAGATAAAGAATTTCTGCTTCTGTAATGTTGATTCTGTTTTATGTGGGATGAAGAAGCAGAAGCTTATCTTGATGCTTGTCAAAAATTCATGATACCGTAATTTGTTTAAATCTTATTTTGCAACTAGTGGGTCTTTCACCCAAAAGTGCACCCCCATGTGAGCATGTATATGAATTACCAACAACCTTGCCATGGTACATTGCTATTATTGTTATTCTATATTTCAACAAGTCCTACTTTAAAAAAAAAATAATGCTATCATGTAAGCAGGCTGCATTCTTTTTCATCTGTTTCTCTGTGCTAATATGAATTAGAATGCACAACTTTATGACAAACAGTATATGGGCGTACCTATGAGCAAAGTGATACATTCACCATATGGCGTGCAATTATATTTACTGCTGCAGTAAATTTAACAATGACAACAAAAATGTAAAGTATTTAATCCTCAAGAAGGGCATATTCCTGAATAAATGATTTAAGGGAAAAGCTGCTAATCATTAATACATTATTTGCAGTTGGCTGCTTTATTATGAAAATCATTTTTAAAATAGGCTTTGCCGCATAGCAATGATAAAAGTTGCGGCCATTTTTTCTTGTTTTTATTGTCCATCCTATTCTTTTTTCTGTGTAACTAGGAAACATATTAATTGGATATAACAGAGTTTAACTCCGGACTAGAGTGCAACACACTGCAGTGGGATGCAAAATCTTATATAATACGGCAGCATTCCATGTCAGGTTATGGGTAATTTCAAAACAGTGTAAGAAACTTCTCTGTGTGGAAGATTTTCAGTCCATAAATTTCTAGTTAATCACTTTATATTAATCAGATCAGGCAATAGTAGTAGAAGTAGCGAACGTAAACTCGTCAAGTCAAAAAGTAATAATAGAAAATATATAATTCTACAGCATTATTAAGTATTCGAAAGTAATCCAAGCAAGGCAGGCAGTCTGTTTCCAGTCGAAAATCCTTTATTAAGTACACAGACAAGCGATCCAAGTAAAACAAAAATAGAGTAATAATTTCCTCACAAGCTTTCTAAATATATATATATATATATATATATATATATATATATATATATATATATACTTTTTATCAGGCATGGGAGTGGTTTATTGTGCTGTACAATATATATTTAGAAAGCTTGTCTGATCTGATTAATATACAGTGATTAACTAGAAATATATGGACTGAAAATCTTCCACACAGAGAAGTTTCTTACACTGTTTTGTTTTTGCTTGTTTTTAGACCTACTACACTTTAGTGGGTTGTTTTGAGACTTCGGGATACCACGGAGATTGCTTGTTTTTTGTTATGGGTAATTTCCATTCTACAGTTGGTGCTGGGCATTGGTTCATCATGAGTACACAGCCTGAGTGAACAAACTAGAGTCAACTATCATGTGTACAGTTTCCCATAAACCTGTCATGCTCTATTTTTAATATACATCTTGATTTTAGAAAGAAAATCTTACTTTTTTAAATGATGACATTGTGTAACACAAAAGCCTTTTTGCAAAAAAGGAAGAGAAATCACATATCTTAAAAAACTATTGAAACATAACTTTCCACTCTACCTCTGCTACACTGCACTAACACACATGAGCAGGGATAGGCTGAAGAATTATTGTGCATGTGCAATCCCATATACATGGGTGATACTTTCTCAAGACATTGATCAAGAGCTGCAGTGCCGCCGTAAGCTTACAGTAGAAGGGAAATGAAATGGCAGCTTCTTTATCCTGCAAGATGAGAGTGTTTTATTACCAAAAAGGAAGGCATGTAAAATTCAAAATACCATAACTTTATTTAAATGCAGGGGGGTGGATGAAAGATGAAAATAATATGCTTGGCACATGCATAATACAAATGAGAAATTGTAACTGTTATTTCAAATGTGACCAGAAGCCACACTGATATATTTTAGTACAGCTGTCAAACCTGTTGAAAGAATATAACAAATTTACCTCCCAAGTGAAATGCAGTGCACTTCAGTGAAAAGCAATGTGTGGCATTCTTAAATACGTTGTGTAGTACACAAGAGGTTCGTGATTCAGAATATGCTGTTACACTATAGTGCTATGGATAACTGAACAGCATGTGTTCTTCTCAGTATTTCAGAGCTACTTGCAAATGCAACGGTGTAGGCATAACCTAAATAATTTAGTCAGCTACACTTCAAAACAATTCTCCAACTCTGAACTTCCATAGTACACTAACTCAGCTTTCCTATGCATTTGCACTCCTCTGTTCACTGAGCAGATGATAGTCAAGAATTTAATGTCGTAGTAAGTGTCATTGCAATGTATTGTATTGTGCAACCTGGTGGTGCACTTTTCTGGGTTCCCCTTTTCTTCACTGTGATGTGACCATGGAGGTGGCATTTATAATTTTTTGGGGTGTCAGGGGCTTGCCCTCTCCATACATCTAGGGGTGCAGGGAGGCTTGCTTCCCTGCAAACATTTTTTTTTGCATTTTTTAGAGTTTTTGGATCACCTTTTTGTTATGTAATTTGTTATGAATGGTGAAACAAAGCATGGATCTTTGCATTCGATTAGGGAAACCCAGAGTCATAGGTGTCTGCTCTACTCAAGGTCTGAGCAGCACTTCAAAGCTACAAAGCAGCCTTTATACACATTGCACCTTTTTGCTGATAATAAGAGAGTTTGAGAAGGGAGAACCAGGGTGCTGAATGGCAGTATGGATCCCAGCAGCTTCTGTGTACTCCAGTTCACCCTGCTTAGATTGCTCATCTAGCGGAGTAGTCCTGTGCAGTGTGTATGAGTGTGTGTATACAAAGGTAAGTTATATGTGTATATATGTGTATAGGTGTGTGTGTGTGTGTGTGTGTGTGTGTGTGTGTGTGTGTGTGTGTGTGTGTGTGTGTGTGTGTGTGTGTGTGTGTGTGTGCGTGTGTGTCTGTCTGTCTGTCCATGTCTGCTTCTGTTTCAGTGATAATGCATATATATGACTATGGCGGGATAAGACTGGCATGTATGTCTATGTGAGTATGCAGATAGTTATGGATGTGTGAACAAGGGTAAGACTGACAATCTGCATGCAGGGTGGTTGCTAAGAAAATAGGTTCTATCTTCAGCCTGTCTCTCTGTAAACACACAGACACACACACACAAATACTAAAACACATGCACACATATCTACACCCATACAGTCAGACAGACAGACTCGGATATCTCCAGTCCATTCACACTGCAGTACTGTTTCTTAACAGGATTTTTCTTTACAGAAAAAAACACAGACACCCCCTTTGTACTGTAGAATGTTTTACGTCACAAAAATAGTACCTCCACTCTATTCCTATTAGCCAGTCAGCCAACAATTGTGGAGTGGAAGGAAATGAAAGTGCTCAAAGAAAACACATGCTAGTAAGGGGAGATGCTGTGAACTCCACACAGATAGTCAACAAATGTCAGTCAAATCTAGAATTGTGCAATTATGTATTTCTTAGGCTGGTGTAGTACTCACATATAGTTAAATACATTGTTCAAGTTGGCAGTTCTGAGACATGCAAATCACATGATAATATGATACAACACTATACAGAATATGCATGACTCTGAATTGCATTATTTCTGAGCAGTGAACTAAGTTTATCTGAGCACAGCTATCAATGGATTCCAACCACAGTCTTTCCATATTGTATAATAACCTTGCTTCCAATGCCTTAACAAATGATTCTTCTTCTTCTTTCGGCTTTTTCCCGGTTAGGGGTCGCCACAGCGGATCACCTGTTCGTTCATGATTGGCAGTGGAGTTTTATGGTGTCGAGTTGCCAGCTCGGCGCCCAACCTTCCACAGAAGGCACACACACACACGCACTCACACCTAGGGCCAATTTAGAGAGTCCGATCCACCTACAGCATGTCTTTGGGATGTGGGAGGAAACCGGAGTACCCGGAGGAAACCCACACGATCACAGGGAGGACATGCAGACTCCACACAGAAGGCACCCCACCCGAGGATTGAACTGGAGAACCTCTTGCTGTGAGGCAGCAACGCTAAATGCTGCACCACTGCGGCTGCCCTCCTTAATGTGATGTAAATGAGCTTGTCTGAAGTGTCAATGGAAAACATTCTTAGTTGCAATCAAATGTTGTATGAAAAAAATAAAAAGAAATACAGAATAACAGAAGGTTAGTTAGGCTGGAGCCTATGTGGTAAGTCAAAGCAAAGTTGCAACAGAATGTTTTGCCCACCTGCAGGAGCAATGTAATTTATTACACTAGCTCAAGTTAGGAAGGTCCCTTACCGTGTCTCTTTGTAAGGTCATCCCTGCAAGTGAGACTCCATGAATAGGACAGACAAAGATAACCTGTATGCTCAAAATTTAATTTCATTTTCACTGTCTTGTATATATATATATATATATATATATATATATATATATATATATATATATAAAATCCAAAACATACACAGCATTTGCAGGAAAATGCTGCCCTCTAACCAGCTGCTTACATATGTTTGTGTGTTTGTGCATGTGTGTGTACTGATTGGTAACAAATTTCAGTAAAGTGCTATTCCTTACCCTTTCATTAAGTAAACTAAAAACTCTTTTGGCTTTTCCCAGTTAGGGGTCACCACAGAGGATCACCAGTCCACTTATGATTGGTAGTGGATTTTTACAGTGCCGAGTTGCCAGCCTGGCACCCAACCTTCAGAGAAGGGACACACGCAGACTCGTGCTCCTACCTTTTAACATTCAGTCAGTTGCAGGGAGGACATGCAGACTCCACACAGAAAGAACTCCAGCCGAGAATTGAACCGGAGAGCCTCTTGCTGTGAGGTGACAATGCTAACCGCTGCACCACCTAGGCTGACCTTTCATTAAGTAAACTGGTAACATTAACTGTAAAACTCAAAGTGTGTGTGTGTGTGTGTGTGTGTGTGTGTGTGAGTGTGAGTGTGTGTGTGTGTGTGTGTGTGTGTGTGTGTGTGTGTGTGTGTGTGTGTGTGTGTGTGTATATATTGTGTGTGTGTGTGTGTGTGTGTATATATATATATATATATATATATATATATATATTTTTTTTTTTTTAAGTTAAGGTAACCAACTTTAATTTACTGTAAAAGTTCATGGCAGAAAAAGGCCTGTCATGTTCTAGCCCACTTATTTGTTTAGAATAGTAAAGCAAATTAAACTTTCATCTGATAAAAGAAAATACTGTTAGACAAGTATTTAAGGAAAAAAAGTAAAATAATTACTTGCAAGCAAAACTAATATGTGGAAATTTGAGTTATATTCAGTTGGTTTAGGTAAACAAAAATTAATAAGAGATATGTCTATTATAAAACATGTGTAGGAGAGGGATAGAAAGGTGAACTTTTGGGAA
>NC_056739.1:1211847873-1211857873 GCF_019279795.1 Protopterus annectens | reverse complement strand
AAGCAAAAACATTTATTTACTTCTGTAGATGTACATATATCTTTTAGTTCTGAAACACTTTTTTCACTTTTAGCAAATATTTCACCAGTTCTGGCACTGTGTAATGTTACGATGCATAATAGGCAACACAGAGATGCCAAGAATTTGGTATAGCCTCAGTGAGGTATGCATTCAAAATGAAACATTCATAAACAAGGTTGTACCAAATGGCATGCAAATCAATGCAGCAAGAATATTAGCACTAAAGCTATATACACATAAACAACACTGTATGTGATAATAATATGCTCTATATCTTCCTGCCATTATATATTTGTTTTAATTGAGAGAAAGCTGTAGTATGGCAAAGTGTAATACTCATTAACATAAAACATTGAACTATGGGATTTTTATGAATCAAATACTTCCAGCCTGCCTGTCATGGCATGCTACAACACGGATAATGGACATATGACTTATTTTTACATACAAAAAAATTTAACAAAGCCCATCCACAGTGTATACGATGTATGACATAAGTATTTCTAAATTATAAAATGAGTCAATGACTTATACAAATTATTTTTTGTTGTTATATGTCCTTAAAATGTATTAGTGCAATAACAACACACCCTCAACCAGGCACTGCAAATATTTTAAAGTTCTTTACTTTGAGCATAGCAACATCACATTTTATTTTTTTTTCTAATTATGCCAATTCACCTTATAAATGTAAGGAAAACTCACTATATGTAAGCATTATTTCCATCTCCTAATATTAATAAAAATATTTTTAATAGTGGATTAATAAAACATATTACTTTGCAAACTGGCACTCAGTACAAAGGCATGATGTCACCTAACTTCATTAAAGAATAGAAGATCAAAAGATTGTAATCTATGGAATCATTTTCAGGCAAAATGTGGCTTTTCCTGTTGTTATTCTTATTATCTATCTATCTATCTATCTATCTATCTATCTATCTATCTATCTATCTATCTATCTATCTATTCCATCTATCCATCTATCTATCTATCTATCTATCATCTATCTATCTATCTATCTATCTATCTATCTATCTATCTATCTATCTTCATGCAAATAAATGTTTTCATTCTATAAATATCAATTTCTGTACATCATAACACTAATGGATGCTAAATATAGAAAATAAACATACTGATGGATGTCAAATACTAGAAATAAACAATAGATATGTTGTTGTCAATCTCGCTGAGGGGGCCGATCTGATGTGTCTGATCCATCTTGGTCTTTCCAAAAGCTCGAGGTCATCAGCAAAGTTTGTGGGCATCCTTCCCTACCCTTAATGCAGTGGGTGTATATCACAAAAATCGAAAGTTGACAAGTTCGAAGCTCAAAACTTTGAACTTGCAACCTCGAAAACGGAAAACATAGAAACGTAAAGCTGAGATCGCCAGAGTGCGGGAAGGGAAGATTTCCCTTTACTGCACTGTAGTGCCACCTCGGAGTTGGTATATTTAAGTAGCGGGTGGTGTTGGGATGCAGGGGGCTTGCCCCCATGCATAGAGCATTTTTTGTGTTGTTTTGGGCGTTGTGTGTTTTTTTTCCACGTTCAATGTTTTCCATTTTCGTGGTTGTCAGTTCAAGGTTTTGAGCTTCGATATTGTCAGCTTTCGATCATGTGATATAAACCCCAATGCAGTTCCCTAACTTCTCCAGATCTCGTCTTGCATGCTGCAAAGAGGTTCAACAGCAAGCCCTGGGCTAAGTTCATTCTTTATTATTGATCCTTTATGTTATCAATAACTTCATACTCAAATTTCCTTTGCCATAAAACTTTTTATCCTTTCCTTACCAAATTTATTAGTGTAGTTTATCTACCCTTCCAGTATTTTTTTTTGTTAGCGTCTGTTTTAGTTAGAGGGTGTCTAACTTACCCCCTTTTAGTTAGAGTGTGTTTAGTCTTCCTTCCATTTTCCTGTTACTTAAATTTATTCTTATTCCTTTTAACTTTCTGGCTGAATTTGTTTTTTCTTTCCTGACTTCCCTGGTTAGGGTCTGTTTAAGTTAGAGGGTGTCTAGCCTACGTCCGTTTAAGTTAGAGGATGTCCCCCCCCCTCCACCTCCCCACTTTGCTTGCTCTTTAAAAGAAAAACATTTTAATTTTATATATATATATATATATATATATATATATATATATAGAGAGAGAGAGAGAGAGTACAATTCTTTCTTCTACTTGCTAGTTTTAAGTTCTAGTTTGCATTTTTTGCTGTGGGTAACTTAAGATGTCTCATCAAAAGGAAGGCAAGCCTCTTGGATTTACAAAATGTGAACAATGTAGTAAAAAAAAATGCCGCTCAGCGACTCGCACACCTTATACATGTACTGCTTGGGGCCTCTACATCTACAGAAATCTTGTTCAATTTGTTATTCAATCAGAGAGTGCTTATGGAGTGCAAGAAAAAAATTGATCTTAAAGGGATTATTGAAAACCCCTTTTTCTGAGGTTGTTCCTCCCTCTTCTTCAAAATCTGACAAATCTGAAAAAGCCAAAAAACATCTTCTTTGGCTCTGAAATCCTGTTTGGAGCCAAAACAGAAACAGGCAAAGCTGTCTGCTCCAGAAAGACCACCAAAGCAGTCGGCATCTCCTAGATTCAAAACTATATTGTAGCAAAAAGCAACTTCCACTCCGAAGTCAGCTTAAGATTCTTTAGCTCCAAAGCCCTCTGAGTTTTGATGTCAGAGCCAATCTCCTTCCTTGGAGCCAATCTCTTCTCAGTTCCCTTCTCCATTTCTCACAAGATCCAGATCTCTGACCCTTCCTAATCTGTCGACCAGGAGTCTCTCCGATGAAGATGTGTTGCGGTCATGCAGAGGCTGTTGAAGACACCAGATTTGGCTAAGCATTTATTGGATCCAAGCCCAAAGGAGTCTGATCAGACACAACCTTCCCCTTTGGTGCCTGCTCCTCCTCCAATCTGCCCTTCTGTTTCAGAGCCAGAAGATTCCGACATCCAGCTTGTGTCGATATTGGGCCAAGTCCCGTTGGCTCCTTGAATCAGATATCTGCCCCGAGCATTTCTGCCCAGTCAGAGCAGGAAACCTCTGGGAGCTGACACTGTCCGGTTGGTTCCTCGGAGCCAGCTCAGATCTCCTTGGATCCGACCATGCCTCATGGGGCCTCAGCACAGATGAGTTTGGCTTCTACCTCAGCTTCAAAGCTTCTGTCCTCTGCACCAGATATTCCATCGGTTCCGACAACCTGTTTGTCAGGTCCAGGGTGTTCTTCAGAGCATGGGAGGACTGCCTTCGAGGTCATGAGGAGGGTGATGACTACCCACCAGTCCAAGACACAATCTTCTCTTCTCTTTGGAGACATCCTGGAACTTTTAAAACAGAGAAGTGACTGGCAGTCCACCTCCCCTTCAGCCGAAGAGTCAGTATACCTGAAGTCCTTTGGCTCCCGGCCTTCAACCTCTTGGGTGAACCCCCCTTCCAATGAGCTTAATGAGTTAATCTCTCTGAAGACTTGGGAGACCACTCCTAGGAGGCCAAACAAATGTATCACAGCCCTGATGGATAACGCTTTTCTAACCAAAGCTGTAGCAGTTGATGCCATGGTCATGGCTGCAGCCACTAAAAAGGAACTATCCAAGACTAGTTCCTCTATCCATCCTCCTAATAAGGATTCCAGGACCATGGTTAGGTAGAGGAAGTACTACTTTTTGTCAGTGGTCTTCACCTTATGGTCACTGAACTACTTTCCTCATTTCACTAGACTACAGAGGGACCTGTTAAAAGAAGTTTCAGACTCCCTCCAAGGACCTGTAGCTGATGGAGTGGCAGATAAAGTCAATGAACAGCTCACCACTCTCAATTCTGTTGTCAGCTCATCCACGTGACTCATTTCATATGCAGCAGATGGAGCGAGTAGGGTGGTGGGTTCTGGCATCTCTATCAGGAGACAGGCCTGGATGCGCCTTTTTGATTTCATGGAGCCCTTCTAGTCTTCCTTCGTTAACACTCCCTTTGATGGCTCATCCCTATTTAGGCCTAAAGTAAAAGAGGCACTCACCAGGTGTGAATAGGAAGATAAGACCTTATCTGCCATTGGAGTGCATTTTTCTACACCTACTAGACCATTTCCTAATGGTCAGAGAGGTAGTGGAAAATGTGGTTCAGGAAATTACAGAGGTCTTACCTTGACACACAAGGTATAAGTTCCCCCACAGGCAGAGGGAGAACAATAATGGAAGATGCCACCCTCACGGCAGGGGAGGCCCACAGGATCAGGGCTCCAGAGAGTCTTTCACTGGCAGACCCTTTCAGCGTTCCTGAAGGAGTATACGATTTATCGCCTCTGGACGCAGTCGGGTGGGGGGGTGATTGTCACTGCACCTCAAAACCTGGCAAAAGATAATGAAAGACAAATGGGTGCAGGTCATAATATCCAGGAGATATATAATTCCCTTCTCCTTCCCCACTCCCGTAAACAAGTCAGTTCCAGATATTCCACCCAGTCAAAAGCATCAAGCAACATTAAGAATTCGAAAGTTGTTAAGAAAAAGAGTCATTCAAGAAGTCTCGACAGACCAGAGAGGATTCGGAACTTACTCAAGATTCATTTTAGTTCCAAAGAAAACAGAGGACTGGAGACCCATCTTGGATCTCAGCAAATTGAACAAATCTGTGAAAAAGACCAAGTTCTGGATGGTGACACTGCAGTTGATTTTTCCATTCTTGGAAAGAGACAATTGGATGTGCTGTATAGACCTTCAGGATGCATACCACCACATACGAATGGAAAGATGATCCAGAAGGTACTTGCACTTCCAGATAGGAGCCAGTCACTTCCAGTTTTGAGCTCTGCCCTTTGGGCTCACTACAGACCTCAGGGTGTTCACCAAATGCATGGCAGTAGTGTCAACTTACCTGATATGCTGAGGATTCTGGGTGTTTCCGTATCTGGACAACTGGCTCATAATTGCTCCAACCAGGCATCTTCTGCTACAAACCAGGGACTACACACTTCAGTTTTGCTCCTCCCTAGGCATTACCATAAATTACAGGAAATCTGCTCTAGAACCATGTCAAAACTTAATATTCATAGGAGTAGAAACAAATACAACTACATTGATAGCAGGGCTCCCTCATGACAGAGTTCATGATCTCTAACATCATGTAAAACTGTTAATCAGGAAGACATAAGACTCTACAAAACTAGTTCTACAGGTTCTGGGAAAGATGACAGCATCTATCGTACTTATTCCCCTAGCTCGCCTGCATATGAGGATACTTCAATGGTTACTTTATGCACAATGATCAATCCTAGATCTTCTAATGTTGCACAAGATCCTCATAACCAACTCTTGCAAAAAGGATCTCCAATAGTGGATTCACTGTCCCATAGTATTTCAAGGCCGTCCTTTCATTCCCCATCAACCCCAAGCCACAGGGACTACTGACACTTCCCAGATAGGGTGGGGGAGGCATTATCTCAGGAAGACAGTTCAAGGCATCTGGCAGGATCACGAGGCTCATTTGCACATAACCATCCTAGAGATAAGAACAGTGCTCTTGGTGTTACAAGAATTTCAGGACACTCTCTCTCTGGGAAAGATAGCAATCCAGTCAGACCATATGTCATTAGTCTGGTAAATAAACACGCAAGGAGGAACCAGAGCTTACCCCCTTTGTCGAGAAGCTCTAAGGGTTTGGCAATGGGTAATGGCCTTGAACTGATTTTCTGATTGCAATGCACATCCCAGGGAAATCCAACGTGATTGCAGACAAACTGAGCAGAGCCATCTTATGGCTACACAAATAGTCCCTCAATCAGAAAGTTGCAGAATAGATTTTCTGGAAATGGGGCCAGCCTTGCTGTGACCTCTTTGCATCACCCACCAATGTCAAATACAGCAATTACTTTGTCTTGATCCCTTCCATGGGGGAGTCACCAAGGGGTGCGCTTGTTCATGATTGGCCTCTGGGACTCATGTGTGCTTTCCCTCCAATCCCTCTGATTCCCAAGTTGATGCAGAAATCAAGTTTGTTGGAGGCTACAATAATCCTGATTGCCCCCTACTGGCCTCATGAAATCTGGTTTCCCTTTCTTCAGCCTTATCTTGTGGATGAACCATGGATTCTGGACTGTACTCCAGACCTTCTGACTCATACATCGGGAATGGTACATCCCAGCCTATACAACCTCAAATTGACAGCTTGGCTGCTCCAATTACCCTGATTGTCAAGTTTAATTTCCTTTCATCCCAGTCAAACATATTTTGTCGTCTTCCCATAAAACTTCTACATGAAGATTATACAAGAGTAAATGGAACAGATTTGTAATATGGGCCAGTGATAATCAAATAGATCCCTTTTCTGCACCCATTCACTCTATTCTAGAATTTCTAGCAAAAATTATTCATAAGGGAGTTGTTGCTTCTACTATTAGAGTTCAACTGGCAACAGTGTCATATTTCCATATAGGAGAAAATGGTTCTGCAATTATGTTGCGCAGGCTTTGTAAAGCCTTTTTGAAAGGACCGACGATTCTAAGACCCCATATATAAATCCAACTCCTCCCTGGGATCTGAATTTCATTTTAACAAACATTATTTCTCCTCCCTTTGAACCTTTGGCCACATGTTATTTGAAATTTCTATCTTGGAAAGCACTCTTTTTAGTGGCCATTACCTCAGTTTCAGAATTACAAGCCCCATACCTAGTTTTATATAGGAACAGTTTATTTATGCACTAATCCCGCCTTTCTGAAAAGGTTGTGCTGAAAAGTAGCCTAAACCAATCTATTGAACTACCAGTTTTCTTCCCAAACTACCAAAACAAGGGAGAATACTCTCTGCATCTTCTGGACTTACATAGACAGTTACGTTTTTATTGGCAGAGAACTTCAGAATTTAGGAATCATTTCAGCTCTTTATATCCTACTTTGAGATTAGAAAAGGTCAGCCAGTTTCAAAAGTTACCTTACCTAGATGGCTCACACTTTGTATACCCTACATCTACAACTCTAAGAACAGAATTCTGCCTTTCCCAGTTAAAGCTCATTCCACAAGGTCGAAAGCTACATCTACAACTTTCCAAGCAAGGTTACCCTTGGATAGTATCTGTGCTGCAGCTACATGGGTGAAACCCCATACCTTTATTACTCAATACAAAGTGGATTTGGCCTCCAGGAGTAGAGCCTCTTTTGGTTCTATGGTTCTGAGGAATATTCTCCCATGAGCCACCCAAAAATCAGGTTGCTTGGGATGCGGTCCCATCAGTGAGAATTAAGGCGAGACTGACAACACATTAAGAAGTCATGTACTTACCATAATGTTCCATGTGTATTGTCCATCTCGACTTTTATACTGACAACCCATTCTCCATACCCCCTTCCTATATTCCTGGGAGACCTAGTAGTTATTGGGTTTATGGATCTCCATAGCCTCAGAAATACTGTATTTGGTTGATATATATATATATATATATATATATATATATATATATATATATATATATGTGTGTGTGTGTGTGTGTGTGTGTACTTTATGTATTTATCCATATTAAGGGAGTTTTGCTCAGTTGTATGTCTTGACGGGGGCAAACAAGATCTGAGGAAGTTAAGGAACTGCATTATGGGTAGGGAAGGATGTCCACAAGCTTTGCTGAAGACTTCAAGCTTTTGGAAAGGGAGGGACAGATCCGACACATCGGATCTTACTCATCAGAGAGAATAAAGGTTGAGATGGACAACACACATGGAAAGTTATGGTAAGTACATAACTTCTTATTTTTTTCCTTCAGTTTTTACAGTTCCTGCTACCAAATTGCATCTCCCCAGTACAGATCCATCACCTTTTGCATACTCTTTACCGGAACTTACCATCCAAGTCTTTTAGAATGACCTCTTCCTCCACTCCCACACATCATTATCCCTCAGTACAGAATTGTGAACTTAGTTAAATGATGCAATCCAATCCAAAGTAGCAACTGGATCAATAATCCTGTAGAATGGCAGAAGATGTCCAGAAATAGGCAATGCTTCACTGTTTTTGCCCAAAATTTCAACATTCCATGCACGGGACCATAAGTTAATGAGGAATGTATGGTAATCTAAATAATTGAGTAAACTTTTACACAATTCCAGTGAGGCCCCCCTCCCATCTTACTCATGTGTCCTAACCCTAATCCTGGCCCTTCTCCTGCCCCTAATTGAGCCCCCCCGCACATCATACTCATGTATCCTAACCCTAATCCTGGCCCTTCTCCTGCCCCTAATTGAGCCCCCCCGCACATCATACTCATGTATCCTAACCCTAATCGTGCCCCTTCTTTTGCCCATAACACTAACCCTACACATTAACTTATGACAACCCTTTCCCTACAGTATTTGGTCTGACGTATTTGTTAGGGATTGGGTTTTAAAATCAGAAAAGGAAACTGCTTGATTTTCATTTGCAGTCACTTTACTTTCATAGTTTTTATTGTTTATGTTAGTTTGTGTTCAAAGTGCTCCCATCGACTATCTTTTGATGCTTTTTGCATTTTGACAGTGTGTTGTATAAATTATATATACATACGAGCCTTGAAGTTTGTCAACAGATCGATTAAATAGATGGCTGACAGGTGTGTATAATAGACACAAAAACACACCTTGACACCATGTGCATCGACCCCGTGTGCAAAACTAGGAAAAATAGGTTGTGGATGAATGGATACACAAAAACACAGATGTTTATTTTCTAAGCATAATATGGCATTTGGATATACATCAGCAAATACATTTCTCCATGCTCATTGGCTATAAAGGCATAATCTTTGAGAGATTGTACCTTGTATTATTTCTGGGTATGTGCTAATTTTTGTATTTTTTATGCTTTTATGCCACAGTACATTTTTATAAAATGAAGAAGGAAAAATGAAGTTTCAACAGAGGACTGTAATTTTCTTATGTTTTAATTCTCTAGGATTCACAAGAAAATGGTCAGCCTCATTTCCTTACCCCAATATCTACTTTTCTAGTCATTATATAAGATTTTATCACACTTCCCAATGATCTAAGACCTTATTTCAATACCATATTACATTCACAGATATTGTACCAAAATGTCAAAAAACACATTAATTTGTAGTTTGTAGCTCGTTGGCAAATTCTCAGTCAAAAGACTTCAAGCAGATAGTTCCCTGGGGAAGGTCAGTTCATACCTCTCAAGTCTACCTTATTATGAAGAATGTATCCCCTGTCACACAGAGTTAGGAATTTTTTAACTGATATCCATGGTAAATAGAACTGAATCATATTAATTCATTAAAAGATCTTTTGTATAACTAAAGCCAGCATATTTTAACCACCCTTTGACCTTCCTAGTTGAAGTTGCTAGTAAGCCGTTACTACATGTTCCACATTTTGCCCATTTGTTCCACATAATAAGAGCTAGTGTTCCTCACTTTGGAGATGGAAGGTTGAGAGCTATCGGTCAGTTTGAACTGCAGGAGTTCAGGTTGTGACTGAGGGATTCTTCTGCACTATTCATCACAGCCAATGATAAAACCTATGTATTTTAAATCAGAGAACAGAAGAACTACTGCAGGTTCAAACCTGATAGGCAAATAAGGAATGAAACGCATTAAAAACCAGGGCAAAACAGATTTATCATCCAATAAAATTATGCTTTGAGATTGAGTACTTTGCTGCAGATGGTGGGTACAGAAAGGGATGGTGGAGCTAGATTGTACCATGAGTCCAATGTTTCAACTATTTGAAGCTGCAACTGGGCTAAAAAATCAGAACATGAGCCTAATTAATAAAAAGTATAGGGGAAGAGGACTTCACTCCCTACTCCCTTAATTAATTGTATTAACTCCATGGTTGCACAACATACATCGTGTCACTGCTGGTGCATTACCAGTGATTTTCAATAGCAACACCAACTAGTAAGTTAACAGCTGGTAATTCTAAACTGCTGTGCTAAATCCTTGACCAGTAAAGACTTGTTAATTAATAGAATCACAGAGGTGCTGATACCGT
>NC_056739.1:1211792873-1211840373 GCF_019279795.1 Protopterus annectens | reverse complement strand
CCTTCTGGGTCTTCCTCTGCTTGTTCTTCTTGCTTTCTGACTTTGATAACAGCATTTATATTTATAGAATGAAGCATGTTGGCACTTTGCTGTGCAGCCCTTGCATGGTTTCTCATCTGTGTCAATGGTGCACAGGTGGAGTGCTTCGATGTGAATGTGAACACACATCATGGGACATGCCAATGAACCTGGGCCATGTGACTTATCATAGCATGGTCATAGCATTTATATTGTTACTGCCATTTTTACAAGCACATCGCTTCTTAATGCAGCACAGTTTCTGGAAGGTCTGTTTTATGTTGACAACCAGTGCATGCCTAACCCCTATCAGCTCACATTGTGCAATTCTGACCATGCTATTACTGTTCTCTTTAAATCCTTCCCATTGATTTATATATTTTTTTATTAATCTGTGGACTGACTGTTTTTTGATCACATCATTTTTGTATTTCTTACCTGTTTGCTGATTAATTTTAAATGATTGTTATAAAAAATCCTTAATAACAACCTATAAAATATTTTGTGGTTCTGGTATTACTTTTCATTTTTTTTGAGGTTCATTACAAGTTTTATACACTTGACTAACTTTTTTTCATTTCTTTGAGGTAGAATTGTAACAACATCTCTTGTACCATACTGCTCTGAAGCGCTAGTTTGATCACCCAATTAAAACTGCTAATAAGAATGTATGGCAGAGCTCACCTTCTGATAAGCTATGCTGCGTAGGGCCGAGATGTCCACTAGATTGTAAAAGCACTATGAAGCCATCTTTGAAGAAACAAGTCTTTAATTTATATCAGGCTAATATTATACTGACAGAGCAATGCTGCCCTGCTAGTTGTGAGGTCCTGCAAGTGATGACATTTTCTCGCACAGTGCATACTCTTGTCTCCTTGGACTCTGACCCATAATTACCACAGGCTAGCTTCTGCTAGGAGCTCAGTGAATACAAAAGATACACCCCCCTACATTCTCATCCCTAACAAAGGATGAAATGTTATCATATGGTGATGCTACCACCACCTGGCTGGCTATTTGCTGTTCTAAGCTTGTTCCTTAATATTTGCTATAGGCATCTCAAGGAGCAGTGTGAACACAGTGTCATGAAATCAAATGTGTTTAATCAAAACATATCATGAACTGAACATTTTAGCATGTGGGTATGAGGACTCCTCTACACATGCTCGTGATGAAACTGCTCAAGCATCAGCAGCAAGAAGAAACAAAAGACGAAAGACACAACTCCAAACATTGTTTCCCACTGGAAATCATTGTCAGTGCAGTTTTTAAATGTGTGCCAACAATGATTTAGTTATTTTGGGAGATATCTCCCTTCTTTGAGTTGGTGCTACCATGGAGTTGGTACATATAAATTGGTGGGGGGGGGGATTCAGGGGTGATTGACCTCCTGCAAAAAAACAGGTAAAAATAAATTTACCACCCTTTTGAATTTTCAGCATTTTTTTTCCCTTTTGGCACATCAACTTCAGGAAGTCAGCGTTTCATAGCACAACTGGGTATGACGTATTTTTTCTTTTAAACAAAATTAATGTCAAAAAAGCATTCTGGATAATTGCTATTTTTAAACATGGATATTACCTGATCATCTGGCTCCAGTTTTTCTTGGCTTGTTTCCATCTGCTGGGCCTGCATTGCAATTTTGAGTACCTCTCTCGTCAGCAGCTGTTTCATGTCTTCCATGCTGAGGCCAGGGCTGAGGGAGAAGTGGATATCATTCTCCATAGTGCTGTCAGGCGAATCCAGAAGTGGTGTCTCTAGAAGGCTCTTCTTACCCATAAAGTGACCTGATAATACAGTAAAAGATTGATATCAAAGGAAAGATTTACAATGTACATCATGCTACAACTATTTTTGTCTTAAACTATTACACCATCAGCAGAACTTGAAAACAAACTATTAGAAGATCTGTTGCACTGCCCAGTTATTAGAAATAAAATACCAGTCTACCACCTTAGCAGTCAAGTATAACATACTGGTGCAGGTTGATTAGGTGGATGGTAATATTTCACTTGGAGTGTCTTTAGTTTGACCATTTTCTGTAAAGCTAAACTCCAAAATACAGGCAGAAATATGTAAATCATCTTATTTTATCTTTCTCATTTTCATCTACTTGTGTAAATGGAGTTGAGCAATCACTCATTCCCAGAGATATCCCTAATTTAAAGCATTGTTATACATTCAGCTAGTTTGTGTGTGTGTGTGTGTGTGTGTGTGTGTGTGTGTGTGTGTGTGTGTGTGTGTGTGTGTGTGTGTGTTTTGCAAGGAACAGAAATAATGTCTTTATAACAGACCAGGCACAAAATGAATTATCTATACATGAATTACTTTTTTACTCTATCAAAACCCTTCATTCAGGTATGGTCATTCATTTAATTTTATCTCCTCATCTAGGTACATCCCAGCTTCTACTCTCACATTCACTGATCTGCATATATATGTTGTCTCCATTCTGTATAGGTGAGCCTCTATTCTGTGACTGGCAATGTTTTGAAATCAAATCATTACCTACATAATCAAACATTCATAAATCTAAGTATTTACTGCTGATCCTTTCTTCCTGAATGTATACTTACTAAATAAACATACTTCTTAAAAATCTGAAAAATAAAGTACATTCTGTTTCTGCTAATAAAAGCACAGTGCCTGCTATTACAGACCTACAATGGCCAACCCAGCACTATCACAATAACTAACCGTCTCTGACAACCCTGCACTTTGGGGTACAGGGACATTTCCTTTTCACATAATCCTCCCTTCCTTCTTCATTTGTATGTGGCTCCTAGGAAGAATGACAGCTTGAGCTCCTCCATAACTTTGGCTAAACTTCATTCAGATAAGCTATGCTCACTAAACTGAATGACTCCTCTTTGGCACAGGAGTCCAAAGAGACTAATGCTTTATAAAGCAGTAAGCAAAGGGATGCTGAAAACTAATCAGTTTGCCACCTGAAGTGAATTAAAGTAAATGGGATTACTACTAATATAAATGTTACTAAACTACAATGAATCTTTTGGGCTTGTTTTTCTCTGTCTTTCTTTGAGGATTGGAACACAGAGTTATATGTTATTCATGGTATGAAACAGAAAAAAAGGTTATTTGATACATAGTGAGGAAGATGGCACAAGGTATATGTTAAACTGGAACTATAGCACAGTATATAACTAGTGTAATACATATTAATGCCCTGTGGTGGCACAAAGGCAGCTACTACACCACACTGCAAACCTATAAGGGAGGATTGGTTATATTTTCTGCAGTGTATGCAGGCAAGGGGACCACATGTGACAAGCAGGTGCAGGAAGAAGATAACATGAATTTCAGCTGATGCCTGATGACATCTGGAGAGGGGAGAATAATGAGACAGATACCTCAAAACTAAGGAAGAAGTAGGTGATCTAGCCACTGGAGATGCAAGTTTGTGAAGTAATAATAGGTCAGTGGTCCCTTGAGAAGAAAGAGTAGGTAAGAAAGGAAGTAAGAATTATGAGACTGAATAGGAAGGCAGTCAGAGCAGAACCTGGAATGTGGAAGGCACACTATTTCTGCTGATATAAAAGGGAGGTATAAAACTGTCTATCTTTTATCCAGAGCCATTATCTAACCTCCCCTCGTCTCTCCCCATAAAAGGCTAGGCAGCAATCATAGTACAGAAAAAATAGATATGAATATTATGAGATACTCATATGGCTACCCCCACCCTCCCTGAATCAGTACCATCAGTTTGAACCTTGTTAACTAGAATCTGTTGTATAAAAACCAATACTCTGATAACAAGTTTACCTTAGGTCTGTATTTGCACAAGATGATACATTTCTGAGTCTATTACTTGGCTCTATTTCTATCATCAATATTAAGGACCAATGGACTTCTAAGATGGCTGCACATTCAGTAACAGCTTAATTCTAACTCTCCCAGTGTAAAAAGAGAAACATAGCAGAGAAAGCCAGCAGACCAAGATTTCTGGGTAAATTTCAGTAACTGGCTAATACGGACACTGTGTGGATGCCAGGAAAAAAGAAATACAGAGGACCTGAAGGAAAATCAGCTACAAAAAAGTGATGAAAAACATTGACTGGGAGAAGTACGGTAGCTGTTCAGCAAAAAGCAGTGCAAGCCCCAGGCATGACTTCCAGTAATGTAGAGGAAAGTATAAGGCAACCACACACAGACTTGACTAAAATAAATGAAACACTGATGAAGTATATCAACTCACAGAATAAAAGTCTGGAAAAAAATAATAGAAGCTTTAAATAGATATTCAGATAAAGTGATAAAACTGCAAAATTCAGAGGTCGAAATGAAGAAAAAGCTGGCTGAATATGAGACTGCACAAGAACAGATGTTTCAAAAAAAAAATAATAGAATTAGAGGACACAGCACATAGGAAAAACCTGAGATTTTCTGCTGTACCCAAGAAGCTGAAAGGAACAGCCTGTATTAATTTTATGAAAGCACAAATATGCAACTGGACTGGTATTCTACAACAGAAATTGTTAATTGAAAGGGCACATCATGTGTATGCTCCAAACTTGGCTATGAGAAAACAACCTAGACATTTAATAGTAAAGATGCAATCCTACCATCAGAAATAGTTGATTCTGACAAAACTGTGGCATAAGGAGAAAATAATAAAAGTGGGAGAATTCAGAGTGTTTGTGGAGAATACACCAGGCAGAAGAGTAGTAAATGTATTCCATTATATAGGGGATATCAAGAAGCAGGCACAAGATTCATACTGCTGTATCAGGCTATCTTCAAAATATTTTCCCTGGAGGAACAAAATCATGTTTTGATGAAGGACATGCTAAGGAAGCTTGTCCAACAAAAAGTGAGCTGTGAAACAGAAGGAGATTTTCCTTCTTGTTCTACTGGTAATAAAGACCACAGATAGACTATGCCAGTGAAACCTTTTCCAGTGTTTCAGTAGAAAATGCTTGAGAGAGGGGAAAAAAGCATAAGAGGTGACTAGAAGAATTGAGAGTACATTGGAAATGAAACAGAGACAGGATCTGGGAGAAGGAGATGATCAGGAACAGAACAAGTAAATCTGAAAATATTGGATTTTCTTGAACTTTATTAAACTTGTAGGGGACTCTAAAGCCTATGCCCTACTTCATGTCATCGACATTTGGAGAATAAAATCAGCAACTTGGAAATTGACAAATGTGGGATTACAAAGCAATAATTATATTTGTGAAACAACAGAACAAGAAAATTTGGAAATATTGGACTTTTGTGGACATTGTTAAACTTGTAGGGGACTCTAAAGCATATGCCCTACTTCATCTCGTTAATGTTCAGAAAAATATTCAGGAGAGGGGAAGAGGAGAGAGAAAGTAAATCAAATTTTTTTCTTAATAGTACTGTTTAAATGGTGCATGATTTTCTTTGCATGTTGCAAAGTAAAGTTTTCCATTATTTTTAAGTGCAATGGGGATACTAATGTAAACAAGTGCTCCTGTTTTTTATTTATTTTTTCTTTCTCCTGTCTTCTCTCTTTCTCCTTCTTCAGTTTTAAGAAATGTAGACATTGCAATGTAAAAGAAAATATCTGGTGAAAAGAGCATAACAAAACTAAAATAAGTGTGTTTTTTCTCACTTTTGCATAGGAAATGACTGGGTTAATGCCATTAGGTTAATCTAGTAACGGGTTTTAAGAGAAAGCAAGCAAATGAAAAAGAATATCAAATATTATAAGGCTGTTTTTCCTAGTAAACAGTTTTGTGTCTGTTTTTCATGTCTAGCATACGATCTGATAAAGAGAAATGGCTTGGAGAAAATGTTTTCTCAAAGCATTCAAGTGTTTTCCCAGCTGAGAGAGCTGTAAAGGTAAGACAAAAACAGATAGCACTTAATTGAACCACAGCCTGTACAATACATCTTAGCACAGATAATCTTCCAAATGTATCTTCCTCTGTTTTTATAATTGTCTTGTAATTGTTCTATATCGTATATTATATGGAGCTTTTCTCCCCAGGCCTCCACTGAAAAAGGACATATGTCCACTCAGACTTTCCCAGTAAATAAATGAAAAATACAATAAATAATAATAAGTAAAAGTTAGCTCGAGTCTGTGTGTGTGGCTGTCAGTTTTGAACATTTGTTCCTATTAGTTGGATAACATTTCAATATTTGAAGATGTACAAATAGAGATGACAAGAAACAACTGTACAAAAGATTAACCTGTCAAACAGAACATGTATGTAACACAAAAGCTGAAACTAGATATTTAACAAAAAAGCTGTTATACACAAAAGGTGGGAATAAAAATTTCTAAGCAATATGATGCTTTCTACAATGTCTTTAAATGTTAATGGTCTCACAGATAAATACAAAAAAGAAAGAGTAGTGAACTATATTAAAAATGTGGAGTACATATACCTATGCTACAGGAGGCACACTTGCAAAGAAGTGAATATATGAATTTGATAAAGAAAGGTTTTCAGGATGGCTATTCAGCGGAATACCTGATGCAAAAAAAGAGAGGACTACTTACATTAATTGCAAGAGGATAAAGCCAATAATGGTAGTTTTGTAGTACTACCAAGCTACTGGCTAGGGAGAAGGATTACACTGGCATGTATTTGTATTCCACCTAAAACTGCTACAATGGAACTTAAGAAAATTCTGGGAGAAATAATCAGCTTTTGGCAAGCAATATTACTTATAGATGAGGACAAGAATTTGATTTGCAATACTGAAGATGTGTCTTGGGGGGGGGGGGGTCCAGAAGGCAAATATAACAAAGGATGGTAGATTGTTAAAGCAATTTATAAAACTATTTTACATGGAGATGTGAATTCAGTACTAGGAGTTTGGAGTGAATGTAGACATTATTCCTCAAGATACAAAAACTAGGCTAAGCTAGACAGAATTTACATTTCACACAAATGTGCATTTTAATTGAAGGTCTTGAAATGCAACCAATAACTATTTCATATCATGCACCAATAATAACTAAAATAAAAGCACAGGGTAATGAAATAAAAATGAGACACTGGTTCTTTCCCACCTATCTGCTGAAAAGAAATTTAAGGAATGGGTAGTGGAAATTATTCAGAAGCTATTAGAAAAGATAGAAACGTCTGAAAATATAGCTAGGGAGTGGGATAAAATTAAAATGGAGTTTAAAAATTGGGTGAAAATAAAAGAAAGGTATATATGGTTAAGAAATAATAAGAATTATTTAGAGGAACTGACAAATGTTAAAGTATTGCAAAATAGGGGGAAGCTCACAGAACAAGAAAAGGTACAACTGCAGAATTCTAAACAGAAAACGGATTCCATTGATAAAATGCATGAGTTTTGAAAGACTGCTGTTAAGCAACTGTTTTTTGATAATAAAAATAGAGCACAAAAACCTTTAGCACAATAACTCAGGCAACAGAAAGTAGAAAGGGCTGCCACAAAGCTTAGGGAGCCTATAACAAGGAAGATAACATGGGATCCTGTAGAAGTATTAGAAATATTTTGGAAATTCTATGAAAGTCTGTATAAAGCAGAGAAATGTGGAAATCAAGAAAAGGTACAAATGGAAATGTTTATGGAACGATTAAATATGCCAAGGTTAGAGGTAGAGGAGGCTCAATTACTAACAGTTAGGATAGGAGGAAATGAAATAAAAATGGTGATGTATAACCAATCTACAGGAAAGTCCCCAGGAATAAATGCTATTCTTGTGGAAGTTTGGAAGCTAGGAGGGAAAAAACTGATAAAGATCTGGAAGGTTTTGTTTAACAGTATTTTAATAGCAGGAGAAGTACCAATGCCCTGAAGAAAAAGGTGGCAGCTGTAGTACCTAAAGAGGGTAAAGATCCATCAGCTATAGCTTCATACAGGCCCATTTCAATACTAAACCATGCTATGTGTTTATGTCTATAATGGCTAAAAGAATGACAAAAGTGATGCCAAAATTGATAGATATGGATCAATGTGGTTTGGTGGTGGGCCAGCAAACATTTAACAACATTGACAGAAGACTGATGATCCAGAGGGGAGCAGAATATAAGAAAAGACCACTGCTATTGGTGGGTCTTGATGCAGAAAAAGCATTTGACAGTTAGCTTGGAATTTTTGAGCAGAGCAATGGAAATATTTGCATTTCCTGATAAAATTATAAGGTTGATTAGGAGGATATATGAGGAATTGGAGGCGAAAAAGAAAGTGGGTGGGGTCCTGTCTGATAATCTCTGCTTCAGCAGAGGAACCAGGCAAGGGTATTTTCTCTCTCTTTTGTTGTTTGCATTATATTTAGAACCACTGGCAAAGAAAATAAGGCACTCAGAAATTCAAGGATATAATTGGCATGTAGTCAAGAAAAGCTGGATCTGTTTGAAGATTATATTATTTTATACCTGACAAAACCATAAAAGGACATTACAGTGCTGTGGAACATATTGAGACAGTTTCAAATCTTTTTGGGATATAAAATTAATGAAGCTAAAACAAAGGTAACAGCGGTAAATTATGTACCCACATACAAATTGGTTCAGCAATATCCATACTTATGGGGACATGATAAAATTAAGTATTTAGGAGTATGGATTAAAAATGATTCCAGGGTAGCAGCAATGGATATGTGGGAAGAGACTAAACAAAAGATAATACAACAACTGAAAAAAATGGAAGCTCTGCTATATGGATTTTGATAATAAGATACAAGCAGTTAAAATGGTTTAGTCCTTTTAGTCTTATACACAAATCAGGCATATTTTTATCAACCAGAGCAGAAGTTGTGGATAGCAATTAATAAAGAGCTGAAGGATTTTATCTGGGAGGGAAAGACAGCAAGAGTCAAGTGGGATAAGCTTATTCTTCCAATAGAACAGGGTGGATTGGGATTACCTGATTTGAAGGGGTATTTCAAAGCAACACAGTTAAGTCTCCTATACAAAGCACAAACAGAAAACTATAATTCAAAGTGGAAAGAGATGATGATGATGAAACTGGTGGGATGCTCAAGAAACAAGGAGAAACTGGGATTTTGGATGCAGACCTTTAAGAAGAATAACAATAATCTTACAGAATATTATATTCATAAAGTAGCAGAAAGTAATCTAAGAACTAAGCCAACATGGGAATGAAGAAAGGAGATTCTGCCAAAAGGTATGACTGTGATTAAGAATATAGACAATAGACAAGAGGTGACTGGAATTTGCTGGACAAAACTGGCAAAGGAACCAAGGTATTGGGAGCAATTAGCTAGAGAGGGAAAGGCAATATAATGGGAAGATGCTGAAAACTTATTTGGAGTGCAGGTTAGATATTGTCTTCCCTATCAAGGATTGATTTCAGAGTATAGGCAAAAAGAAAGAAATAGGGGGTCATAAACAAAATAACAGCACTGGTAGAGTTATTAGCAGAATCTAGAAAGTACAGTTGTGTAGATGTTCGAGTGTATTCACTGTTGCAGTCATCACATTTGGGTTATCCCTGCCAGGGTAGCCCTCAGCTGGCCTGAATACCAGAGGCTTAGTATTTCTGCATCGGTTGCTGTCACTTCAGGACTGACATCAGGTCACCAGTAGTATAAAGTAAGGCAGCTGATGCCATTACATCAGTTTTTCTTGCCCTAACCTGTCAGTAGCCCCCAAGTAGGAGCCAGGTTCTGGTGGAAGAACGCCACCAGTGGAAAGTAAATACCAATATGTCCCTTGTAAGGAAAGAGAAGAAAGGGGGATGGAGGGAGGGAAACCAGGACTGCAACAGTGAATACACATGAACATCTACATTTATGGTAGGTACACAACTGTACTATATTCTTAGAGTTTCACTGTTGCAGTCATCACATTTGGGTTGATTCCCAAAGCTGAGGAAGTGGGGTGGAAGCAATCAAAGAAACTAGGGGCTGGCTAGGATGCCCTGCAAGACTGCAGAGGCAAACCCTGCCCTGGATTTGTAGAAGAGAGGCAGGTGATAATGTTTGGTAAAAGGGTGAACAGATATCCAAGTGGCACCCTCCAGTATGTCCCTGGTGGGGACTCCTCTGAGGAAAGCCACAGAGGTGGAGGCTGCTCTGGTGGAGTGAGTCCTAACCCCCTTGGGGGAGGCCTTCCATGCTGTTTGTAGCAGAAATGGATGCTGTGTGCTATGCATTTGGAAATGTTTTGTTTGGAGATGGCTTTGCCTTTTGCCCCTGTAGCAAAGCTAACCAGCAATTGATCAGACTTTCTAAAGGACTTAGTCCTGTCTAGATATAATCTGAGCTCTCTGTGCACATCTAGAGAGTGCAAAATCCTTTCCCCTTTGTTCTGGGGATTAGTAAAAAAGGTGGGCAAATGAATGGATTGGTTGAGAGCCACACTGGACATCACCTTGGGCATGAAGGATGGGTTAGTTCTGAGGGATACCCTGTGAGCATGGAAGATGATGAAGGGTTCCACAGCCACAAGCGCTTCCAGCTCAGAGACTCTTCTGGCTGAGGTGATGGCCAGAAGGAATGCTGTCTTCCAGGAGAGAAATTTTAGCTCTGCAGAAGAAGCTGGTTCAAAAGGGGGAAGGGTGAGCTTTTCCAATACAAAGCTAAGGTCCCAAGCAGGGGTTGATGCCCTTCTGTGTGGCCTCAAGTTGCTAGCCCCTCTTAGGAACTGTTTGATCAAAACATGGGAGAAAAGGGGCTGCTCAGTGGGAAAATGACTAGAAATAGCAGAGGTATGAATTTTTATAGTAGAGAAAGAGAGGCCACTGTATAGTAGGTCAGCTAAGTAATCCAGGATGAGAGGGAGGGAGGGCTGTGCCGTATTGGCTCCCTTAGCCTGGATCCAGGTGCAGAACCTTTTCCATTTGTCAGCATAAGACTTCCTAGTGGTACGGGGTCTGGCCTCATGGATAACATTTAGAATCTGTTTACTGAAGTTGTCAGATTGATCCAGGTTTAGGGAATAAGCCAAGCTGCCAGACTGAGTGTCTGCAATCGGGAATTCATGAATTCCCCTTCCCTCTGGTTCAGGAGGTTTGGAATCTGAGGAAGATGCCATGGTGGCAGTGGAGACAGGCTGCTCACCAAGGGGTACCACTGCTGGCGAGGCCAGTTTGGATCTATAAGAATTGTCCTTGGTTTTTCCTCCTTTATTTTGAGCAGTACCCTGAGGGTGAGAGGAAGTGGAGGAAAGGCATAGACCGATAGATTGACCCAGGGGAATGACAGGGCATCCACTTTCCAAGCCCTGCAGTGATGCTCCCTAGTGCAGAATTTGCTGAGCTGATGGTTGATGTGGGAGGCAAAGAGGTTGATATTTGGGGTGCCCCATTTCTGAGTTATTAGGGTGAAGGCTCTTCTGTTGAGCTGCTACTCATGTGGGTCCAGAAGATTTCTGCTTAATTAGTCTGCCAAAGAGTTGAGAGAGCCTGGTAGGAATTGTACTATCAGGTGCAGTTGCATGGGAGAAGCTGTGTGCCAAAGGGTCATGGCCAGCCTGCATAGAGGGTAGGAGTGGGTCCCTCCTTGCTTGTTGATATACCACATCACAGTGGTGTTGTCTGTTTTGATCAGGAGAGCCCCTGGGGAGAGAAGGGGTTTGAAAACTATCAAGGCGTGCTGGACAGTCATCATTTCTTTTTGCTTGATGTGCAGAGGGATTTACTGTGGGCTTCATTGGCCCTGTGTGCACCTGCCGTCCATGTGTGCACCCCAAGCATAGTCTGATGCATCTGTAGTGAGGGTCTGGGTGGCAGGGGGTGGTGATAAAGGCTGTCCTTTGTTGTGGGAGCATGCTGTTGGCCACCAAAGAAAATCTTTTCTGTGGCAAGGAATTATAGGTGTAAGAGTTTCCAGGTCTTGAGAGTGTTGACACCAAAAGCTTTTTAGGTACCATTAAAGTTTCCTCATATGCAGTCTTGCACATGGAATAAGTAGTATGCTAGATGCCATGAACCCCAGAGCTTGCAGGATCTTCCTTGCAGATAACTGGGGCCTGGTGGCTAGTTGAGAGAAGTAGCCTGTCAGGAAAATTTGTTTTTCTGGTGTAAGGAAGGTCATCTGGGATGCTGTGTCCAGGCTTGCTCCCAGGAAGATAATTCTTTGGGTGGGCAACTGTTTGGATTTCTTTTCATTGATTGTGTACCCTAGGGAGGTTAGTAGGGTCTTTACAAAGGCCAGGTGTTTGAGCAGCTGTCTGCCTGAATAAGGCAGTCGTCTAAGTATGGATAAATCTGGATATTTATTTGTCTGCAAAAGGCAATGGCTGGAGCCAGACATTTAGATCTAGGGTGGCTAGCCAAGCATCCTTGGAGAGCATGGGTAGCAGCTGCTGGAGAGTGAGCATTTTGAATTTTGGGATCACCAGGAAGGTGTTTAGAATGGATAGATTGAGGATGGGGTGCCAGGTGCCCTCTTTTCTGGGCACCAAAAAAAGTCTGGAGTAGAAACCTTGGCCCATCTGTTCTGCAGGAACATGCTCTACTAACTTCATAGAAAGCAGGGAAAGGATTTGCTTTTCAGCCTCTGTCCACTGGTTTGGAGGTAGGTCTGGGAACCCTTTGGGGTTGGAAGGGTGTGGAAGGAAAATCTGTATCTCTGAAACACTATGTTCAGAAACCAGTGGTCATTGGTAATGGTGGCCCAGGTTCTTGTGTGATAGGAGAGTTTTCCTCCTAGGGGTAAGTGAGGGTGGCCAGAGGGAGGGAGTGGGGAAGATGAGTCATTGAGAGTTCTTACCATAAGGGGGTGGCTTAGAACTCCCTGGTTTGAAGTGGAGGTAGTCCACTGCTTAGATCTCTGCATTCCCTGTGGCTGCTGCCTGGGAGGGGGTCTGGTTCCCCGGGTCCTAGACTGGACTGGCTTCTTGGGACCAGGAAAGGAACAGTGTTTGGTGGGACAATGCCTGCTGAACCTGGGTGGCTGGACCTGTAAGAAATCCTTAACTGCTTGCATAGATTTTGCTTTTTCTTCCATCTTTTTTAAGACCTCTTCTGCCTTAGTTCCAAATAAGTTGCCTTTGTGCAAGGGGGCATCCAACAATTTAGATTTGACATGGTCTGGCAAGGGCTATTCCTTAAGCCGTGCATGCCTTCTAATGACAGATCCAGTGACTGCTGCCCTGCAAGAAGCTTCTAGGGCATCAAAACCACAGTGCAAGGTGTGTTTAGTTACTTGACTTGCAGAATGCATTAACTCTTGTAATTATTTAGATTCTGCCCAAGCAGGAAAGAAAGACATTTTTTGTTTGAGGAGTTCCAGGGTATGGTGCTGAAATTTTAGCATTTGGAACTGACAATTTAGTGCCCTGATAGCAAGTGTAGCTGAGGTGTATACTTTTATACCACATCTGTCTAGTGCTCGGGAATCCCTATCTGTGGGGGTGGGATTCTTAGCAGAGGTTGCTTTAATCTCTTTAGGCCCTTGAGAAATTACTTCAGGGTCAGCAGTAGGATTTTTAAAAATAGATTTGTGTGAGTCAGGGACTCTATAGTACCTGTCTGGTTTTCTGGGTGCAAAAGGGAGGGTGTCAGGAGTCAAGCTGGATTCCAGGAAAACATCCTCCACAACATCCAGGACTGGGGGGATGACCAAGGGTCTGTGCTGTGGAAGATCTAGGAATTCCCTGAGTCTCTTTTTAGACTGAGGGTAGTCTTGACTTTCCCATTGGAAATGCTCCCTTAAGGTATGCAGGGTTTCCCCAAAGGAAAAAGCCTCTGGGGGAGAGGCTGAAAGAAAGGAATCCTCTGCATCAGGATCCTCATAAGTAGAGAGGGGTTGCATGTCTTCATATTCAGATGCATCAGAGTCATCGGACTCTTCAGAAAAAACTACAGGGGACAGTCTCTTTTCCTTTTGGAGGGGGTAGCTTTGCTTTCCCTGATCAGCATGATAAGGTCTTCCGCCATTTTAAGCATTTGAGACTGAGGCAAGGAAGCAGGTGCCTGACAGTGGGCCATTGGTTTCTTGGGTGTGTTTTATACCCTGGGCCTAAGAATCTTGGTTGTTTTTGAAAGAACAGTAGTTGCGAAGGAAGACGTTCATTTGTGTCAAGAATCGGTAGTGCGAAGGGCTTCCTTGGAAGCTGGTGCCTGCTCACTGGCTCTGGACCTATCCAAGGTAGAGACGGCCGCAGGATCCTTAATCGAGGAAGAGTTTTGCAGCATACCAGTCTCTGAAAGGTTCTCGATAGCGGCCTGTGAATCCACAGAAGCGGGCATCACGGGCTGTGAAAGCACCTCACTGAGGACCGGAGAACTGAAAACTAGCTTAACGGAAGCAGCATCAGAAGGTTTGGACCTGTGCGATCTGTCTCTGTCTTTATCTTTACATTTTTTCGGAAGATCTGCTGTCAGATGGCTTACGGAATTCAAGGACTTTAAGCGAAAATATCTGGCTGCAATAAGGAAGATGATGGATAGTTATGGCATTGAACAAAGCACAGAAGCGACAATGGGGGAGGTCGTGGTCTGGGCCTAAACAAGCGATGCAGTAAGAATGGAAGTCTCGGTGTGGTATTTGCTTACCACAGGCGAGACAATTATTAACTTTTTCTGACATAGGTTAGTGCAAGAAAAAAGGATCCTCAATGGGGTACTTTGCTTTAGAAGACTTCAACTTCATTTTGGTAGATGAAACTCAGGTAGCGGCCGACCTGCACTTGTGCGAACTGCTTCTGCTTCGGGCTCCGTGGCAGGAAAGACTGATGTAATGGAGTTGGCTGCCTTACTTAATACTACTGATGACCTGACGTCAGTCCTGAAGTGACAGCAACCGACACAGAAATACTAAGCCTCTGGTATTCGGGCTGGCCGAGGGCTACCCTGGCAGGGATAACCCAAATGTGATGACTGCAACAGTGAAACACGAAGAACATCAGAAGTTGCCATTAAGAAAGGAATAATTAGTGGAGCATATAAAATATTGCATGATAACTATAAAAATCAATCAGAGGAGGTTAGAAAGGATTGGGACGAGAGATTGGATAAGCAATTCACAAACAAACAATGGTGGCGATATGTATGTTTCCCAAATATGCAACAAAGTCTAGAAGATTTAGGATTTTGCTTGGAATAGTTTACATAGGTATTTTTAATGCCCCAAGTAGACCCCAAATAATTGTTCCTCAGGTAGACAGCAAATGTTGGAGGTTTGATGGAGAAGAAAGAGGTCACTGGGAATATATTTTCTGGGAGTGTAATGAGTTTTCAGACTTTAAAGATTCCCTTCAGACTGCTCTGTCGGAGATGCTGGGTGACCAAATTGGTATAACCAAGGAAATTATTTTTTGAGCAATGGTACAGAATCAGAATTGCCTAGACATAGTAAGATCTTGCTGAGTCTGATTATCATGGCTGCCAAAAAAGCAGTTACTAGAAAATGAAAACCAAAGTCTAAACCAACTTTACCAGAAGTAGCGAAGATAGTAACAAAGATAAAACAACTGGAATTGGGATCTTTAGAAATTGGTAGTAGCAAATTACACAGGAAAAAATGACAAGTGTAGGATCAATACATGCAGAGGAGTAACAAGGTTTAAAAGAAGGCAGGAACTGAGCTCTGTAATGTTTGACTAACAATGACTGGATAGATTATAAGTGATGAATAATGTTTGCAGCTACAGTTGTGTCGGCGTGGTTTGTAATGTATAATGTTTTCAGCTACAGCTGTGTCGGCACGATTTGTAATGTATAATGTTTGCAGCTGAGATTGTGTTGATATGGTCTGTAATGTATATTGTTTGCAGCTGAGATTGTGTCGATATGGTTTATTTTCATTTGTATAAATGTAAGATTGTCTATGTCATACATGATAACTTAATAAAGATGTTTCTTGTTTAAAAAAAAAAAAAGATTTATAAAGACCAACAGTTAATTAAATGTCAAACTCATAGATGTGGATAAGGTGGAATTTATCAATAAGTGGTACAATTTGCCCCGAGGATGAAGCTCAAAAATTAATTTAAGTTAGAATGAATAACTACTAATTTACCCACACAGCAGCTTCAGCTATTACTATTATGCAAATGCTTTATTTAAAAAAATACTTGACGTTATGAGTATCTTTGTCATATAGATCAATGAGCAGTAATATCAGATGTTCATCGGGTATTCTATACACTGATCATTTCCTAATCGGTCAGAAGACTTGAATCTTCAAATTTATTATTATGCAATTAATCTCTTCAGAGTATGGGGGTGCAGGATTTATGGGGACTGTGGAGTGGAGTAATGCCTAATGCTTTTTTCTGTGTGGGCTAGGGTACGAACTCTGAAATGTTCAGTACCACCATTATTGATTGACAGCACCAGTGACATGCACCTTTCCAATTCAGAACTTCCTAGTCTAGTCTACAGTAAGAAGTAGAATGTGTATAGTACTATATAATAACAAAACACGTATTTTTGTAATCAATGAATGTTACTGTTAACATTTCATTAAATTAGCATATAGGAGTTTGCAGCATCATGGTAGCAATGCAGTGCTACTCTTTTGTCATGTAAAGGGACCTGATGTCTCTCTTAACTTCCCACTATTTAAGTAATATATCTCAGTGATTCTGCAAGCTGTCTGAGAGTAAGGGGGCAGCAGTCCCCTTTATGTATATGATGTAACAACAGCATCATTACAATACTAAATACACAAACAAAAGTTACTGATTAGATTTGCTTAACAAATGTTTTATCCTTGAAAATTAGAACCATGTGGAAAGAAGCTACTGCACAACCACAGGATGATTATGACAGAACACATACTTCTTAACCCTATAATGCAAGAAATCTGGACAAAGTCTAAAATAACAGTGCGAAAGAAGCTCAAAAGTAGGGACAGAGTTTAAATATTGCTTTTACAGAATTAGAAAGTTCCTAGAATAACAGGGTTTGTGTTAGCATGCATTTTCTGAAGGTTATAAGGTCTGAAACTCAAATGTCTGCCATTATTTAGTGACTTCAATCCTCAGTGATTTGCAGTAAGACCACAATTTTTATGAAGAACAGACCAAAAATGTGATGCAAAAATCTGGACATTCATGAAAATCTGGACAGGGACAGTTGAGAGGTATGTAGGTACTTAACTAGGGCACCAATAACCTGTTAATAACAAGGTTCATCATGAAAATGAATTTTAATAGGCTTCAATTATCTGGCATGCTATGAGTGTCACAGCATAAGGGGAACATTGTTTTATTTCTTGCCCAGATTTTGAACCATGGCTAGCTATGACTGGATACAACTGGAGCCATTACAGAGACTGTACTTCTGCTGTGCATCTCTTCAGCACTTCAGTGTACTGCAAAAGAAAAACTGTACGGTTAATGGATATGTTTTCTCCAGCCAAAAATACTGAACATCCACATCATGGAAGTGCCACTGAGGAAAGCTCCAAAGGAAAAGAGGGTTCTGAGGGGCATAGTTTTCAAAAAAATCCAAGATGCCTGTCCAAGTAGTTATGAGACTTCTGTAACCTTGGGTAGTAACATCATCTGTTACTGAACTGGTGTGATACCTACAAATGAGGAAAATATTGTGCACTGTTATCAGTTCTTCCCTGATGAGTGCAACTGGAAGATGATGCAGGATCTTTGTCCGCTCAAAGATCCTGGGCAAGTGTGAAGGCAAAGTACAAATGAAACAGCAGTGTTGGCAGAGCTGACAGATGGCTTTTGGAATATAAAACTGCACATCAAAATGTGGATACTTGACATTTGCAACAAGATGTAATGCAAACATATTCATTCTGATTATTAGTACACATCCTGTCAGGGAGTGCCATTGCTTCAGGTGACTGGGACACCTTCATTTGTGAGGGACAGCTATCAGGCATGAGCTATCTGCACCTTACTGTTAACCACAACATGAATTTCACATACCTTGATATAGTTGTTCCAGCAGAGGTGATGTGGTTGTGGACTAAAATGGCACTATGAATGCCACAAGATTGCACATGATGTAAATGACACTATGAATGCCACAAGACTGCACATGATGTCAATGGCACTATGAATGCCACAAGACTGCACATGATGTCAATGGCACTATGAATGCCACAAGATTGCACATGATGTCAATGGCACTATGTATGCCACAAGACTGCACATGATGTCAATGGCACTATGAATGCCACAAGATTGCACATGATGTCAATGGCACTATGAATGCTACAAGACTGCACATGATGTCAATGGCACTATGAATGCTATAAGACTGCACATGCTGTCAATGGCACTATGAATGCTACAAGACTGCACATGATGTCAATGGCACTATGAATGCCACAAGACTGCACATGATGTCATTTCACCTGGAAGAATTTATAAAGAGCCAAGTAACAGGTATAGGAAGGATGGTGATTTGTCTCTTGGGAGTATGGTATGCTATACTACACACCATGATTCCAGAAGGTATAATGGCAAAAATGTACATTACCCAAGGAAGACAAGGAAGGTGAGGAATTTATGGACCCAAGCTTAGACAGTAACAAGTAGGAGGACTGTTTTATAAAGTGTCATAAAGTTTTAAAATGTGCAGGAAAAAGTCTCTTAAGTTTAAGATTTTTTAATATGTTCCTTATTAACAATTTCACAGGATGCAGATGTACTTATAACCTAAACATAATCAATGTTAAGGACAAGTCTCTAGATACCGTAGCAAATGCAATCTGTAATTAGTCAATATGATGCAATTGATATTGTATTGCACTGAGCATGCTGATTATGCCTTGAAAATGAGAAAAAAAATAAACTTGCTATAGCATTGTTCATAAGTAAGGACCTAACTTTAACAAACTATTTATAGCAAGTTTAATATATACGACCCTTGGTATTTGGAAGGCTTGCACTGCCAGATAGAAGTTAGAACTACAGAACTACATCAGAAACAGCGTTGAACACTGCAGCTCAGTTTGTGCTGCCACACAATAAAAGTGTAGCAGAGCAAAGTGGCAAACAGCTTGTAAAGCTGCTGTTTGGCAAGGGTACACTTTCCTTTGGACCAGTATCTATGAGGCACTGCAACATGTGTGACAGGTTTTATGACAGTACATAACTGTAGGCCTTTTTATGCATGAAAAATATTCACTTCTATACAACAGAGGAATGTGTTCAGCATATCAGAAGACTGAATGAGTCAAATGCATTTGTTCAACATATGAAAAAGGAAAGCAATGGATGTGTTAAGGCCTAAATATACAGATAGCTGGCAGCGTAAGCTTGCAGGAAGTCAAGCAAAGAAGTAAACAAGTTGTTTTCTCCAGTTCCTTTTTAAAAGTGTTTTAACTGTTAGTCTGTTTGTCTGATTCCAGGAAAAAGGATTGGTATGGTATCGGGGTGGGGGGGGGGGTAACATTAAAAATAAAGTAGAAAGGAAAGAAACTTTGTGGCAACTTAGGCTAGATCTGACAGTCCCCCTGGACTGAATGACACTATTAATATTAAATGTTTTTTAGAAGAAAGTAAATTAATTAAGTAGTTGCACTGTGTATTTTTAAGTTGAATTGACTTGTTTTTAATAGAACAACACGTTTTATTGAATAATTGGCATTAGAAAGTAGGGTGTGGATATTAAGTATTTAAATGGAACAAGTTTTTAACATGGTTGTATTTCTGAAGAAGTCTTTTTGATGAAAGTGTTGAATAAAACTTTGATACGCTATTTTAGAGTTGTTCCTCTGTTGCTTTCAGTGTTTTTTGTTTATTAGTTTTGGTTTTACACTGAGTGCTGTTTTTGTTTACAGATGTACATTGGTTAAATGGTACTCAAACAATGCTTGTGCAGAGGATACATAATAGTTATACATACATAACATGAACATAATCAGAAGTTCAACACTGCAGATTGTTAACCATTAGAAATACTCACTGTAGTTAGATAAATGTGTTACGTAGCTTGGAAATTTAGCACAATTTAATTACAGTGTATTACAGTTCATGCCAAAAAAAAAAACTAAGAGATACAATAATTCACAGTTCAAGCAATGATTGCTTAATGCATAAAAGAACTAAAGCATGAATTCAGTGCAAGGTTAAACTAATAATTTAATCATAGATTTTTTTTTTTAAATATTTTATTATTTTCATTTAGAGAGATAGTTAACTAAACATACAACTAGTGATCTTTCTAAACACTTATAAGTTAGAACAAATTGAAAAAACTATGAAAAGTATAACCATCAAACTAAGAATACTAATAGCAAATATAAAAATCAACTATATACGCTATTTCCTATTTTCAGCACTTATGAAATACAACTTTTTAAACTAAGTATAATTTTAATCACAGAAGAAGCTGACTTCATCCACTACCTAAAAAAATGAGCTTTAAAGCTACACCCTTTGCACTGCCACAAAAGAAAATAACTGCAGTAGCATGACATATATTACAGCTTTTAAAGCTGTTACAAGAAAAGACGTTCACTTCACTTGTAGCTGCTGTCTGTGAGAAGTGCTAAGTATCCTACTGTTTTCAAAACTGTAAAACACTTTGTGCACCAGCACAAAGTATTTTCTTTTTATCTTGTACTACACTAGAATTTCTAAAGCCTGGCGTATTACAAATAATAGCATGGCGGCCAAGTTAGTATGCCTACACTTCTCTTTGTTTTTCTCTCTCTGCAGCTAGTAGCACATAGAGCAGGTACAATTCCATGCTGTGCAAAGAATTATGATAGGGTCTCTTCAACCAAAGTTGGTCTTGTTGAAGGTGGTAGATGCACCAATGTTCTCTTGATGAAATTATTGCAGTGTTGTACACTTAGGGCTTTTAAATGTTAATTTGCCATGTCTGCAGGGGTAAAGAACTCGGAAGCTAAGTTTTGAGAATTAACCATATTACACCCCAGTTCTGTAGGTGCTGTGCTGGCTGCCCCTCATGGCTCATTCCATCTTTAGAATTGTGAGGCTCACCGTTGGTGCACTATATGATCTGGGCCCCCGACTATCTTAAGAAGCCATTGAGACCCTATATTATAATGAGGCAACTCAGGTAATCTGGTGAGGGATTGCTAGCCATGCTATTTTGGAGAACCCTGAGGCTTTGTCTTTATGAAATGGTCTGCTGCAAGCCTAGCAGCAGTATTTATACCAGCTTTTGGTTCATGAATTTCTTTTTTTTTTTTTCAATAATAAATCTTTATTGTTTTAGTATTTTCCATACAAACTTAAACAAAACAAAAAATTATTAATACTTTCTAACTATCCTATCTAGTTCAATCCCAAAAACATATATACAATATTTACATGAATGCCTCCAAATATAACATCAAGTTATACAGAAACATATAACAAAAGAATTTTACATAAGTCAGTTATCTCAATCTTTACTTATTAACATCTTTTCCCGTAATGAGTATATATGTCTCACAATACACTCGATCTCCATATATTATGCCAGTATGATATTAAAAATTTGTTCCCATATCTTTGGGTTATTAATATTTTTATTATGATCCTTCAAAAGTAGTTTGTGAGCTAATATATGTCTTATTGCTAAAGTCCTAAAATTGTTCCATGAGGTTTGAGATGGATTTAACCAGTTTGTGGCTATATAAAGTTTCATTATGGTTCATGAATTTCTGATGCAATAATTTTTGTTTTATATTACTACTTATTAGCCACATTTCTTTAATAACACTGAAGAATTTTACTGTTTTTTAGTATGTTTCTTTGTACATGCTTACAGCTTACACATTAAATTATAATAAATAAAAAGTCCATATCCAGGTATTATACATTATGAAATGGATGCTTAGATTTACCACTTAAGATTCACTTTTTTCTGCTCTTGAGGTGAATTTCTTGACACCCATGTGTTGAACATAACAACCTGGTTATGATCAGAGACTCAGCCATAATCATCTGTGTTAATAAGTAGGACAGCCATCACTAGTAGGACAAATCTGAACTAAAGAAACTGGCAAACAGTAGCATTCCATACTGTAAGAACTGATACAGACTGGTGGAATATAGTAAGTCAAGGAAGGAAACTGCATCAGAGAACTCAGAATAGATAAATAATTAGATGGTTAGCGTAGATAAAGCCAGCAGGAAGAAACAAGAGATCAGGGCAGAAGCATTACAATGAGACTGGACTGACACATTTATTTGATTCATAGTCATTTCTAAGCCCAGTAACAAATTAGATTAAATTAATTATACTGTGTTGTGCCCACTCTAAACACTTGTAGTATACAATAGTTTTACAATACAATGAATAATATATTCTAGCCATGAGAGAAAAAGACTGGCCTATGATTTTACTGTGGTTTGAGTATTACAGAAAATATGTGCATGACCAGACTCATATTTACAAATGCATATATCTTATGCATGCACTGTACTGTCTACAGATGTTTTACCTCCTCCTCCTGTCTTAGTTATACAGTCAGTGTGAGGCAATTATATGGTTTCAAGAGGTCTACTCTTGACTTCAAACTCTTATTCATAAAGAACTTTTATGGCATTAGCTAGTGATACAGTAATGCATTCCAGTCTGCTAAAACAAATGTATGTATTTTGAGCTGCACTGATTTGTGATAGGGCTCATAATTCTTGTTGTTTTCTTTAATGTACAGGGAGACCTTTCGGGTAATCCAGGGAGCCGATGTGAAGTGCTTTATGCCATTTAGTTTAAAAGGTTTTTAACTGTTATGAAATAAACTATGGGCTGTGTTAAAATTGGTTCTAATAGGCGACTCCTTGTTAACAGTTTTCATTTCACAGCAACAATCCTCCATGGAGTAGTTCATTCTGGTACATTGCCAACAGACATTTGCACTATCTTCAATGACAGATAAGAACACTGAGTTCATAAATGGTCCTGTAAAATCAATACAGATACTCTGTCATAGTGATCACAGCTTTTCCCAAAGCTGTGTGATGTTTGTGGTTCTGCATTTTGGGTGATTTAGCATCCAGTGCGTTTTTTGTCCAAAAATTGCAAGTTGCTTATCAGATCAGAAAACAGAAATATAGTCAGAAAATAGAAACTACATTTTCACCAGCACTGTCATTCATGCATGATTTCCTACACTATATGGCACATAGCCTAAGGGGAACTATCGGTATTAAGCAATTCTGTAGGTTACATGGCATACATGTAACTGTTCCTTTCTAGCTGCAAGTACAGGATAAAGTGAATTTCCCCCTTTAAGACATCATTTTGTGATGGTGACATACTCTTGAGACAGTGCAGGGTAATTTTGTTTTTTTTCTTTGGGAGAATTTGTTACTCAGTTGCAATAGCTCAGCAATCATTGCATAGAACACATTCAGGGAATATGTAGAGTTTAGTTTTTCTGTAATCCCTCACAGCAGTCCAAACAATCTATCAGCATTGCAACATTGTTCACTTCCCTGAAATTCCCAGAATTATGTGTCTAGAAACGAATAGCCAACATTGTAGCCATGTTGCAATGGTAATATAACACCTATTTTTCCTGGGTTAAAAAGACAGATCAGAGGTTGGTGTTCATTCACCCC
Organism: Protopterus annectens; assembly: GCF_019279795.1. Classification (NCBI taxonomy): domain Eukaryota; kingdom Metazoa; phylum Chordata; order Ceratodontiformes; family Protopteridae; genus Protopterus; species Protopterus annectens. Next base: position 1,211,816,962 of record NC_056739.1, on the reverse strand, counting down.
TGTGAATGTCTTTCCATACAAATATTTGTTAAGAGTTCTTTATTCTCCAGATCAGGCCTATGGGCTTCTCTGTCAGACTGGGGCTGGGCATAACTGAGTTCAGCATTTGCCAGCAACCTTAAAACAAAGGTGATGGTTCTTGCTGTGCACTCTGGAATTTCATACAGGAGAATGGTTCAAAATCAAAGATTACTACAAACCTGCATGATGTCATCTTCTCTGTGGCCTCCCAAAAGGCTAATTCACATCTCCATTCATTTCCATATAAACCTATGCTGTATCAATGCATTCAGTGGGTGCAGAATCAGCAAGAGCATTGCTAGCAACCTAGGAACCCACGGTAGCATTTTACCAGTTCTAGGAGCAACTAGTTACAGCACATTCTAAGGCTTGGCTCTTTTTAACAGCCAGTCTTTACCAATTACATATCAGCAATGAGACACTTCTTTCATTCTTTTACTGGGTTTTTTTTTTTTGAAAATCTTGCATTTCCATCTCTTTGCTTGCAACCCATGCTGTTTTAGGCTGTCCAGGATTCATTTCTATCCATTCTGCTCCAAGGGCGCCCGCAGGCAGGTGCAAGGGGGTGCACTTGCACCCCCCTGGAATCGGCAATCGGCTGACTACAGCATTTCAAACAAAGTTTTTCTGACTACAGCATTTCAAACAAAGTTTTTCTTTTGTGCGTTCTTCTTTAAGAAGATCGCGGGTAGGCGTGCTGACATCATTGCGGGGATGGGCTGACATCATCGCTATGTGAAAGCGGGAACTTAGACAGAGTATTCGAGCGGGAACGGAAGATGGGGACTCAGACGGAGTATGCAGGAACGGAAGATGGGGACTCAGACGGAGTATTCAGGAACGGAAGATGGGACCCGTTCAGGGTGTGTGTGTGTGTAAAATGCCCCAGGTGTACATGGTGGTGGGTAGAGAATAAGGCTTGAACCCTGTACCTTGGGCCCAAGTGGCAAGAGCCTGAATTCCCTACCCACCACCATTTGTAAAAATATTGTAGGATTTTCCCTCATACCTTTTCTGTTCCTCATAAAATCTGTGGTTTCTGCATTTGTGTCCTTGTTGCCTGATATTCTTGGCTGTCTGGAGTGTTTCTCCCTGGGCCTCTGCTAAAAAAATTAGCTTTTTTTTTTTTTCAAAGTCAGACTTTCCTGGTTAATAAATGTAAATGGACACATTTCAATATTGGACTTCTTTTCTTCAGAAAGTGTATGGTAACAAAAGCAAGCTTTTATTCTAGCAATTTTCTAAGTGTACAAGATGGATATTTGAAATGTATCCCTGTGTTTGGGACTGTATTCCCCCCATTATTGGCTTCATCCAGGTTTTGTGCTAGGGTTGAGAGTTATAGTAAGAATTGAATTCACTGAATATGTTTGGGGGCTGTATTCACCCAGTGTTGACTTTGTTCAGGTATTTATTGGCTTCATCCAGGTATTTATTGGCTTCATCCAGGTTTTTTGCTAATGTTGAGAGCTATGGTAAGAACTGATTTCACTGAAAATGTTTGGGGGCTATATTCTCTCATTACTGGCTTTGTCCGGGTGTTATTTGCTAAGAGGTTGAGAGCTATGGTGAGAACTGAATTCACTGAATGTTTGGTGGTTGTAGTCACCCATTATTGGCTTTGTTCAGGTCTTTTGTGCTAAGAGGTTGACAGCTGTGCTATGGTGAGAACTGAATTCACTAAATGGTAAAGTTTCAGTCTTCCTCTTTCACAAAACAGCTGATTTGGCATAGTGGTATGTTGCTTTGACTTTTGCACGGGGTCCCCCGGGTTCAAGACGTGGCAGTGAAATGTATGGTGGTAATGCAGCATTTTATTCTAGCAACTTTCAAACATTATACAAGCAATGTTTAAAATGTGTCCCTGTTGTTTGGCCTTTTGCCCCCCCCCCCAATAAATTTCGGCTTTTTTCAGATTTCTTGTGCTGCAAAGTTCAGAGATACAGCTGAGTGTCGAGTAGATTTTACAAGGAGCTGAGAGCTGCAGGGGAGCAAAAGTTTAGTGCTGATTATGTTTAGTCTGCTTACATTAATAGCACAACAGATAGTGTATTTGCTTTAGATGCTGAAGGCTGTGGGTTCTACTCCTGCAGTAGGTAAATGCATTGCTGATGCTGTATTGTGTTGTAAAGGGGGTGGATGCTGCAGTCCTTTTGGCAAAGATACCTAGTAACTATGAACCTGTTAACAGTTTGCTATCCATTCTCTATTGCGGTATTACTAGCTTTTCATTTTACTGCATGCAACAAAGGCAATTTATTCTTCAAGGGTAACGGGCACTTTATTTGTAGATTAAATAATGACATATAAAGTGTTTGCTAGCAGCAACCTCTATTAGTTACAAATTTCTTCAATGTGGATTTTACTACAGAGATTGTGTATATTTTTTACTGATACTGGTGGACTTGAGTAGACTTTATGATGGAAATGTTCTGAATTGGGCAATTTTGTCATTGGTGGATGCTTTTTGTTTCTTTGTTTACTGGAAAAATTTTCAAAACAATAAATTTAAAATGCCCTTTAACAACTGTACTGTATTGCACAAGGAATATAATGTATTACAGTCAGGAAGGTGTATCAAAGAGCATGTGTATGTTATGTTCGAGGGGCCTATGATTTTGAAGACAGCCCAGAGTTAATATTTGCAATTGGCAAAATGTATTTTCTCTGAAAGTGGATTTCGGTGCTGTTTCAATGCATGTGAGTTTCAAGGGCAGAGAAGTATTAATGTTAGTCTATTTTCATTGAGACTGCATTGCTTTAACAGATATGTATTAGGGTTTGTGCTGTAAAATGCAAAATAAAACTTTCAAATGAAATCCTAAATCATCGCAGAAGTAAAGCAGTATGCACATTAGTGTTTATGGTAAATGGGGCAAAATAACCAAGGAATGGGACATTGGAATGGCTGCAGGGGGGAGGCTCCATTTGACCATGATTTTGTGAGGGGGTAGCAAACTCAGACAGCCCGGTTGAACTATACCTCTCAGTTGTCCATATCTTTGCAGAATTAATAGATATTTGCTGCTTATTTTTGGTTTGTTTCTCAAAATTTGTGGTTTTCTAGCAAATCATTTAGGAATTAAGCCATTAAATGACAGACATTGAGTTTCAGATGTCATAATCTTCAGAAAAATGCATGCTAATGCAAGACTGTCTAAGTTTATACAAGAGCAATTTTTAGTAGTGTTTCTATGTTCCCCAATATATTTGGCCTTGTTCAGATTTCCTGCATTAAGAGGTTGAGAGGTACGTGCAAATCACTTTGTAGATTAGGAATATCCAAACATCTCAATTGTCCCCAATTCTGGCTCAAAATGTTGCTCTCCCTAATAATGCCTCCTCCAAAATGGCAATTTTGGAAGAAAATGTGGAGGGTTTACAATTATAACTGTAATGATCAGTTGTAGATTACCTTTATTTCAGAAATGCATGTGGATGCTCTTATTTTGTTAGCTGCTTCAAGTTAACTGTTAATATTAAAAGGTGTCCCTTTTTGACAGGTATTTTGCATCACATTTTGGTCTGTTTTTCATAAAATTGTGGTTTCTGGCAAATTAGTGGCAAGTCATTAAAGATTGAAGTTAGAAAATAATGGCAGACATTTGAGTTTCAGATTTTATACCCTTCAGAAAATTTGTACTAATGCAAGATCTACCTGTTCTATTAAGTTAATAAGAGCAATATTTAAAATTGGCCTTATTTTTGGGCCTGTGTCCCACTTCTAGTTCTATGTATGGCTTTGTCCAGATTTCTTGCTCTGAAGTTGAGAGGTAGGAGTGTCAGAGCCTTCAAATTATGACATACTTATTGCACCACAGCCCCATTGTAGTGGCTCGGGATGTGTCCAAGGAAGGCAAGAAGCAGTTATGCAGTAAGTGTGCAGAGTATTCCCCATCCAAGGTAGATCACAAATATGACCGTGGCTTTTCATCTGTCCTTGATTTTGCAAAATGTTCTGGTTTTCTATCAGATTTTTATACTGTTGATTTATGCTTCTTATTATTCAGGAACTGCATGCTATCACAGTGTCCTGTTGCTCTGTTTAAGTAGCCATGGTTTAATGAACATCAGGTAAGCTTGTCGGAGATTGTAAGATGCAAGTAAGCTTTAGTAAGCATATTGTTAAAGAATTGCTAGCATTGAAAGCCTTTTCGTTGTTGCCATGCAGAGAATATTTACATAGCTAGATAATGTATAAGCCTTGGGTATTGAAATGCATATGACAGTATTTGTAATAAAAGGACAGGATTACAGTATTTTCAGAAGCTCATTACATTTTATTGGAGACCAGTGTCTTATAGCAGTGTCTGTGTGTTAGTACACTTGTAGTTGGGTGGCTTTAATGGTATATGGTAAATAAGCATTGCTACCTTACTTAAAGCCAAGCCCTGCAACAACTAGCTCCACAATGAAGTCAAAACACAATAGCTCTGGTGGGTAAATGTACTCTGTAGTAATCAAAAAAGGCAAATGTTTGAAATGACTACAGCTTATGTGCAAACACAATAGGTAGTGATGAAACAATGCTCTGCTAAAAATGCTTTAATGCTCCACATTGCTGAGCTGCAATCACTAGCTACCAGGATTTCACCCACTTCAGATCAAGCACGGTGCCGTTCAGTGCAACCTTCCCAGAACTAATTCAAGTCTGACCAGAATTATTTGGTGTGTGTATGAGGGAGGTAGCATACCCCTCAGCTGTCCAGATTTTTGCCCCATATTCCTCTTAAAAAGGATTGAAGTTGCTAAATAATGAGACTGCATACTAACACAAATCCTGTTACTCTTGCAATTTTCTGAGAGCCATATTTATAATTTGTCCCTATTTATTTTAGGCTTTGTCAAGATTTCTTGCACTAAGGGTGAAGCCTTAGGGGGGGTGGTATCTTTGTAAGAGAGAGAGAAAGTGAAATGCCCAAGTTAGAGTTAGCAGGTGGAATTTTCAAGTGCATTTTCAAGGAACTGTGAGTTTTAAGGGAAGCGAAGTTCACTGCTGCTCATGCCAAGTCTATTTACAATGTGCAACCATTTTGTTTAGCAAATGGTAGCTCTATTGTGGTATAAAGTTTTAAAGCTATGTTAGTAGCACCACAAGTAGAATACTTGCATCTTAATGTAAAGGCTTGAGGTTCTATTCCTACAGCATATACATTTGTATGCTGCAGTCCTCAGGATGTCCTCCTTTGGATGAGATGCATAATAACTATGAACCTGTTTTTCAGCTTGTCATCCATTTTCTATTGCAATATACCAGCTTACCATTTTTTTAATTTAACATAGGCAATTTATTCTTTGACGGCAGCAGGCACTGAATTTGTAGATGAAACATTGAAATATACAAGTGTTGCTGTATAATACAAGGGATATAATTCAATTATATATTATAATTAATACAATCAGGTAAATCAAATAACTTTTGCATGGCCCTAACGGTGTGCAAGGAGCCTATTGCTTGAAAACAGTTCAAAGGTAAATAACCTGCCACTGGCCAGATGCATTTTCTTTGAATGTGGGTTTCAATGCCATTTCATTGAATGTGAGTTTCAAAAGTAGAGAAGCTTTAATGCCAAGTCTGTTTTCATTGCAAGACTATTGCTTTGTTTAGGTTTAGTAAATGTCTCAGTGTTTGGGCTATAATGTTTGAAATAAAAGTTGTAAATTTAAATCCAACTGCCTGTAATCATTGTAGAACTAAAGCATAACACAGTATGCACACAGATTTGAACAGTGTCTACAGTAAATGGGGAGAAATAGCCAAGTAATGGGACACTGGAATGGCTGTGTGGGCGGGGCTTGGGTGGGTGGACTTGGGTGGGACTGTGTTGGCAGGGGGCGGGGTGAGCTATGTGGGTGGGGCTCTGGGTTTGCACCCCCCTGCAAAAAATCCTACGGGCTCCCTTGTTCTGCTCTGTCTCTCTCCCTCTCTCCTAACATGGCACTTTGCCATACTGATGCAAACCATTCATTCAGTATGCCTGTTTTTTTCCCAGCCTTCTGTGATGTCTCAGACTTCTTTACTTACTCTGACAGTTATATTCCTGCCTTGTTTCTGCAATGTACCTAAACGTCTTTGCTCCTTTTCTTGATCATCAGTGATATCACTGTTTCAAATGTTGCTTTTTTTTCAGTTCTAAACTTTCAGAATAAGGGGCAACGCAAAAACACAGGGAATTTTCCACACTAATGACATTTTTGAAGTACTGATTTGATTAACTAAGAACTTCTCAAAATAGTGTCCTATTTTAGTAGGGATGGAGTACAAGTCTGATACAACATTAGACGAGTTGCTACAACATTGGGACAGTTCAGATGTATGGCTGCCCTCACTTCATTTGCTGTTCACCTGATATCCTTCTTTTACCATGCCTCCACTATCTACGCACATTTGCCTTTCCAACTCTTGTAGGCCCCATCTTAGACCCTAATCATTAGCCTCACATTCCTTTGTAACCATATTGATTTTATTCTCTTTTTGCCTTTTTCCCACTTCCATCCACCATTGTCCACAACTGCCACATTCTGTACTTAGTAATTAGCACTCTTGATTTATTAATAGCTATGCTTTTTTAATTGCCCTTCATACTGATACTGGACTACATTAGCAAACAGGTCAGAGAGGACAGATCAATAAAACTGTTGTATGCGGAAGATGTGGCATTATAAGCAAACTGAGCAAGAACTTCAGCAAAGGATAGGGGAAGGGAATGGAATGCAAAACTGAAGGCACATGAGATGAAACAAGTACAGATAAGTCAGTGGTAATGGCCGCAAATTTGGGAAATCAGAAGAAGCTGGCAAGACAGTGGAACAAGTTAACAGCTTCAAGTATCTGGGAGGGGTGGTTGAGGAAAAAGGAAGGTCTGAATGAATATGTCAAAGCTAGAAGCAGAGAGGCTGCAGGCAACTGGCATAGAGTGTCAGATGTACTGTATGACAGAAAAATGCCAAAAAAACTGAAAAGTAAGGTGTACAAAACAGTGGTGTGACCAGTGCCACTGTATGATACAGAAACCTGGGCAATAAAGGCAGAGCACATAAGGAAGCCAGAGGTGATGGAAATGAAGTGTCTGAGATTAGTGATAGGTTGCACACTGTTTTGTGAGACTGTGTGTGTATGTGTGTGTGTGTGTGTGTGTGTGTGTGTGTGTGTGTGTGTGTGTGTGTATGTGTGTGTGCACGTGTGTGCGTGTGTGTGTGTGTGTGTGTGTGTGTGTGTGTGTGTGTGCACGTGTGTGCATGCATGTGTGTTTGTGTGTGTGTGTGTGTGTGTGTGTGTGTGTGTGTGTGTGTGTGTGTGCACGTGTGTGTGTGTGTGTGTGTGTGTGTGTGTGTGTGTGTGTGTGTGTGTGTGTGTGTGTGTGTGTGTGTGTGTGTGTGTGTGTGTGTGTGTGTGTGTGTGTGTGTGTGTGTGTGTGTGTGTGTGTGTGTGTGTGTGTGTGTGTGTGTGTGTGAGTGTGTGTGTGTGTGTGTGTGTGCATGTGTGTGTGTCTCTCTCTCTCTCTGCATACATATCTGTATGCACAAAATAATTCTCAAGTTTCACTCACTGTTGGTAAATTTCCATTGAAAGGCACTGGGCTCTGTCTGAGTTACCGGTGATCATAACTCTAATCTGTTACTGTGCACTGTAGAGCTTACCCGAGTATGACACATGCTCACTATTACTCAAGGCAGCAAGGCACCTTATAACCCTAAGACTGACTTCCTTTTGTACACTAACTGGTACCAGTGGAGGGAGTTTAACCCCATAATGCTAGTTACATTACACCACAAATATTGGCAGCACAAGTACAGGAATTAAAGTCCACATTCCCTGTCCATCACATATTAATTGGTGACAGTATGGCAGTGGGTGGGATTTTCACACCAATCCATCAAAAATATAGTGCCTAAAACAAAGAAAAGAAAAAAGTATCATAATGTTTCATGTTATGCTCTCTGCAAGTTCTGCTGCTGATCATGATTTTAGTCCACAGAGTAGTAATTTGTTTTCCCATAGTCTTCACATGTGAATTACATATGCAACATCTATCTGATTATTAGCTATAGCATGCAAGAGTAAAAACAAGGACTACAATCCTATCTATATCTTATTGGTGTAGTCTCCAGCAATCACCATTTTAGTAAGTATTTGTGTTTTCTATTTGTTTATTGAGTACTTCTCCCCCTCTGCCTGTTGCCATCAAGCCTCCCCCTACTGGATGCCTGTTTGTTTCCTTTTGTAACTAATAGGATGAGAGCCATCCAGGAAGAAGGCTGTCATACAGGCAGACATTGGCAGCCATGGCCATTTTTATTGTGAATGGTCTAACCCTCCTCTGGTCATGACCTGAGCACTTGTGTCACTTTAAGTACCACCCATGCCCTTCCATTCATGCATATATGCTCCTATACATGTGTGCTGACAAGGGCTACCATCACCGACTTGGGAGGTGACATCCATATCCCCACTGCACCAGTTCTCTGCATCCTGACAGGCCTTGGCTTTACAGTGGAGGCTGTGCCAGTAGAGTGGTGCTGGGAGCTGGTGGTGACCACCATCCCATTCCATAGTCACTACTTGCACTGTCATATGACAGAACCCCTAAATGAAGTTGGGCCGCCTGGGGTGTAGTCAGGGCTTTGACATCTATGCCACCAGCAAACGTTATTTACCTTTAAAATGGCAGACATATAGCTACATGTTAGCTGTCAGACAGAGCCACCACTTTTAGGTGGTAGCTTAAGCAAGTGATTAAAGGGGTCACACTTTTTTAATTGTTCAGTTGAATAATTCCGAACAACTCTGGAGCCCCCTGGAATACTAAAGAAGGCATCTGGAGTGCTGGTAGATCCTTGATTCTCTCATAACGGTACTGAAAATATTCCTGAAGATGGAGAATTCCTAGAGGATGAGAGGTAGGCTGTGGCAGGACCCACTACAAGGATGATTCTATAAGTAATCTGATGAACTATAGACTGATTAGTTTAATTTCATTTTAGGCAGATGATGCAAAAAATACTAAGAATAAAGCTAATGGACAAAACCCAGTCAATATAAAACAAAATGGATTCATGACCAATAAATCCTCTAGACCAACCTGTTCTGATTCTGTGACTTAGTTACAAATGAAATAGACAGGATAAATCCACTGGATGTGCTCTACCTGGCATTCTACAAATCTTCTGATTTGTTCTACCTGATTGTGAAAAAAGGGCTTAGGAGTGAGAGCAAAATGTACAGATAGTCAGTAAAATGGCTGAAGGGCAGGCTGCAAAGGTAGTTACAGGGAAGGGGGACTATCACAAGACATGGTTATGCCAAGTAATGCACCACAGGGGTCAGTTCAGGGACTAGTCCGATTCATTGTGACCATATATGGTGTAATAATGTCTGCTGAAAAAAATGGATAAGTTTCTTCACAAATGACAACAAACCAAAATGGATAGGACAGGACTGAGAAAGAGTATTAAGAGGAGGATCATGGGTCAGTTAACAGCTTGATGACAAAGGTAGCAGCTCACATTTAACTACGGAGAACACAGAGTGCCACAACTGAGGAGAAACGCTGGGGAGAGAATACAAGCTGGTAGTGGTCGCACTGCTGAGAAAAGAAAAAAAGACTTGCGAGAGATAACTACTGCACGCTTGAACCTCCAGAGGCAATTTAAGTGGGCAGACAAAAGCCAATGGGATGCTAGTCTACACAGTGAAAGAGAGGCAGAGAGAGACAGAATCAAGGGAAAAAGAGGTGATGATCCTGCTCTACCATTTAGTTTTGAGTCCCCAATCATTGTGTTCAGTTCTGACTCAGCAGCCTGGGGCTGAGCTTAGCAGACACTATGGAGAAGGAAGACATGACATGGGTCCATAAAGTGGTCATTGCTGGCTGTAGAGGACTGAAATAGGAAGGAACAGGCAGCTAGAAGGAGTTACGACATGCAATTAAAACAGAGTCAGTTCAGTTTACACGTGTTAAAATAATTTTTAACCAAATGTCCAAGGGATGATGGAATAGGCCACCAGCGTGAATGATGAGGACTAAGGCCAGGGAAGCATTTAAGAGGGCAAAAGGTGAACTATTAGCAAGTTTTCTTTAGCACATATCTATGCAAGAATGTAGATATGTTAGGTGAATTCATGAAGAGTAAAGACATTGGTTAAAGTCAAATTTATCAACCCAGTGTAGCAGAAAATTGCATAAGAAATGCAATAAAGACTATTTTAGCTGGAATAAAATACTATTACTCCAACTTGTATGCAAATATGTTAAATTTACCTGGTACAGCTGATTAAAGGAATGTAGCAAGGTAATGAGTAATGTTAATTAGCCCTCCATCAAGCTCCCTACAGTTCCTGAAAATATAAAAACTTACATCTTTCAATTATACATACACAAAAGTTGTACACTCCAAAATATACCATGAACAGGTGATACTGGAAGCATCAGAATGGATGAAGTAGAGCAAATTCTGTACAAACTGGCAATGGTGCCTTATCTAAACAATCCTGTCTTGGTTTGTGATTGACTGCACAGCAGCCTTGTCAGAGAATTTTTATTTGAATTTATATTTTATTTTTGGCACTGTTTTTCACTCTTTATAGGAAGAAAGGGATAGCTTGTAGACAAGGATATTTAATTTGATTTATATTTTGTTGTTTCACTGTTAATTTCCACCATTTGTTGTTAGAAAGGGATAGGTTTTATTAACAAGCAAACTCTAACCATTCCACGGGGCCTAATCAGCTATAAATCTACATAAACTGCAGACAGAACAATCCAGAGCTTATTTAAACAATCCTGTCTTGGTTTGTGATTTATTGATCTTTAATGTTAAAAACAGGTGTGACTGCAAGTGATGCTGAGAAAAGAATTCCAGTTTTTGTGTGACTTTCATAACTTGTACGGTCAGAGCAACAACTTTACTATACTAAATGCAATATTTAGTTATGTATTGTTCATGTGATTTTTCTCATAGAAGATGATTTAAATTCTCTTTGAATTCTGTGATAACTGATTTTGATTATGCTTTTCTTTTAGAATTCTTTATTCATTTGCAGCTGAATATGGATTCATTAAGTGAAAAGTCACACCTGGTAACACTGGTGATCGGTGTTGCTCATGTCAAAAGTTGGATGATTTGCTCAAAATTACTAGTAGCAAATCTAGAGTTACTGATGACAACTGCACTTTTGCAATTGGCACGGCTTGGAGAACTACTCTTACAGATATTAATGACTGGACTGATGAATAATGTTAGGCAAATAGATCATATTTAGGAAATGAAGTGCCTATTGTCTTTAAAGATCACTCAACCCTTATTGAACAAGATAATACCATTTTTTTTTTGTCAGGGTGTAAATACTTTTACTGTAACAGACAGGTGTTATGAATGGGATTAAAGACAGTTATGAGATCTGTGATTATTACGTGTTCACTGATAACATCAATAGTATATATTGTGTAACTGTGATAATAAAGGGAAACATGAAACATATAATAATTGCTGGAGTGTACAGACCACCAAAGTCAAGTGCTGATGATCTAGAGGAATTCATAAATTTCTTGCATGGAACACAGGAGGGAAGAATAATAGTGGCTGGGGACTTAAATTTACCAGAAACAGACTGGACTAATACTGAATCAGCAACATTAGTAAGGAAATTGTTCACAACATATGCTCAGAAGCAACAACTGCTACCTACCAGGGAACAGGACATACTAGGCATTGTCTGTATTCCTAAAGAAATTACTGTTACTTCATGTTAAGTTTTACCACCACTGATGTGCAGTGATCATGGGGTTATAAAGGTTAATTTGTTGCTAGATAATTCTGTCAAATAGAAATCTAAACCAATGCACAGAAGATTAGTTACAGATTATGTGGAACCAAAACAGTCACTATGTAAAACTAAATGGAGTGATGCATTCAGTGGAAAAACTGCAGAATGAATGTGGGGAGTTTTGGAACAGAAATTGTTTGAATGCAAAAATAGCAAAAAATGTTTAACACTTGGATGTAGGCACACAATGTCAGGAAGATATATTTCCACAACAACAAGATACTTGATTAAGTGAGACACAAAAAATATAACAACTGGAAAAAATCAAACTACAGCTTTGAAAACTGAAATAAACAAGCTGGACTGACAAATTAAACATATTATGAGACAAGATAAAGAAAAATTTAAAGAAAATGAATATAAAGATATTGAGCATAATAGGAATCCATTTTATACACACATAATACATGGAAGGAGTAAAGACATGCAGACTGATAAACTGTGCGTAGATTCTAAAATTTATTCTCAGACACAGCATATTACAGATATATTTACAAAATCTTATGCAAAGGTATTTGCCTCCCCTAAGGAGGTGATAAATTGTCCTAGTGACATCCATCTAACCTCAGATACAAAAATCAAATTAGATTATATTAAAAAAGAATCGTGCAAATTGGATCCAAACAAACCACAGTGAGGATACAAAATTAGTAATAATGACCTGGGAATACTTCAGCAAAAACTTGCAGTACCATTATCTATCATGCACTATCACAAACAACAAACTAAAAATCTCAGCACAGGCAGAAAAACGTAGAAGATACGCAGAAAAATATAAAGGAAAAGTACAAAATAAGCAATTTAGTGATGACCCAAAAAAGTTTTATAGATAACTGGGAAACAAGGTAAAAAGAATTGAAAGATCGCCAAAAAAAAGAAGAAATAGATACATTTTGGAGAAGTATCTATGAAGATCCTGTGGAACATAACAAAGATGCCAAATGGACAGAAGTAAAAGAAAGAATAAGAAGTTTAAAGATACAGGATATGAAATGGGATGAAGTAACAGCCAGAGAGATTGAAACAAATTTAAGAAAAGCCTCTAATTGGAAACCCCAAGCCCTTATGCAGTATCTAACTTTTGGCTAAAGCATTAACATCTTTGCACAAAGATTTAGCCTGTAGTAAGAACTTTTTATGTGCATACCCTGAACAGACACCAACCTGGTTAACAACAGGAAAAACAATGCTCCTACATAAGAGTGAAGCTGCAAACTATCCTAAAAATTATAGGCCAATAACTTGCCTTCCGACAACGTATAAACTATACATGGGAATTGATGCCGACAGAATTTATAATCATTTAGAAGAAAACTCAATTATGGCAGTAGAACAAAAGGGCAATAAAAGAAAGTCATATGGAACAAAGGATCATTTGTTGTTCAATAAAGATGTAGTGGACAACTGTATAAAGGGGAAGAATCTAAGTATGGCATGGATTGACTACAAAAAAAAATTATATTATCCCACATTCACGGATAAAAGAGTGCTTAAAAATGTATAAGATACACCCTACACTGATCAACTACATTACAGTGACCATGAAACAGTGGCAGACCACTTTGCAATTAAGCCATGTTAAAGGACAAATTATTGTGCCAGGGATAAAAATTCAAAGGGGGATATTCCAGGGTGACTCTCTGTCACCACTGCTATTCTGCCTTGCCCTTAACCCATTAAGCTGTCTACTTAACAGCTTAGGCCATGGCTACAATTTGGCTCCTAGAAAATAACAAAGTGTAAAGACTTCTCATCTTCTCTTTGTCAATGATTTAAAACTGTATAGCTCATCAGATGAGGAACTGAAAGCACAACTGCAAGTTGTCAAAACTTTTTTAGATGCTATACGAATGTCATTTGGTCCTGTTAAATGTGCAAAAGCAACCTTTAAAGCAGGAAAACTGCAGCACCTGGAAAACATGAGTTTGGGACAAGAATGTGATATAAAAAAGCTTGAGCAAGTGGGAGGGTATAATTATGTGGGAAGTGATGAAGGATCAACAATAAAACATGAACAAATGCGAATAAAACTTAGGAATACTTTAGAAGGCTTAAATTAACCCTGAAAATAGAGTTGACATCTAGGAATGAAATCCAAGCTATAAACCAATTTGCTCTTTCTGTCCTGACTTACAGTTTTGGAGTGATTCACTAGCCCCAAAACATGTTGGATAGATTAGATAGGAAAACAAAAAGGATGCCTCATGCTTACCAAATGATTTATAAAAATCAGTGCATACCAAGATTCCCCATTCTGAAGGAGGGATGGAGCTCCTTGAAACTGATTGCAAGTATAGATCTGCAATCGTGGGACTTTACACATATCTACTGACCTCACAAGACCCAAATGTAGTGAAAGTTTTGAAACATGAGATGAATAAATCGAAGATGGCTTCTCTGCTTAATCTAGCAGAAGCATATTGGCATCAAGCAGGAATGGAAATCAAACCAGTAGATAAAAATCAGGCAGCAACTGAATGTGCCAAAAAAAAAAAAAGAAAGAAAGAATATAAGGTGAAGGACCAGATGAGAAGGCAAGAAATGTGGAAAATGAATAAATATAGGAAGAACCTCATGTTGATCAGGAATGAATGCAGGAATGGTTAAGTGGAGGTGAATTCAAACCAAGAGATGAAAGGTTAATATTGGTGGTCCAAGATAGTGGGCTGCGTACATGTTGGTTTACAAAGTCCATTGAACATGTGGGAAAAACAGACAAATGTAGGTTTTGTAAAACTGAATTGGAAACAGTTGCATACCTCGTTGCTGGTTGTGACATACTAATGCAGAAGTACTGTATACTAAAAGGCATAATACCGTGTCAAAATTGTTGCACTAGTGATTGTGCAACATTATGGTATTGAAATGGCTGAAAAACACTGGAAACATGAGCCACAAAGCATCATAGAAAATGATGAAGTTTACATCACATGGGATCATTCATTACCAACAGTTCAAAAGACAGATGCTAGAAAACTGGATATAGTGGTCCATGAAAAGAAGACAAAAGTAGGATTGATCATTGAAATCACCACATCCAGTGACTACAGTGTCTTGCATACAGAGAGACACAAAGTCATAAAATATCAGGATTTGTGGGCAGAAATGAGAGCAATGTGGAAGAAAGATACCCAGACAGTTCCAATAGTAGTAGGAGCAACGGGTCTTATAAAAAAGAATCTGCAATCATATTTAGATATGTTACCAATACATGTAACTCCATACAAATTGCAGAAAGAGTCATTACTTGGCACATTGCAGTTGCTAAAAAGAGCATTTCTAGCTGACATCAAAGATTGAAACAATACTAATTTAATGAACTTTAATCATACTTTGACTTAGGAATGGGGTCCATTCCCATCATGGTATTAGAAACCCAAAAGATTTAGAGAAATTAAAAAGGAAGATACCATTATATCTATTATTTACCAGGTCATATAAATACAGGGAGATTCCTCAAGACTGGAGACATGCACTTGTTTAACCAGTCTTTAAGGGGAAGGGGAGTAGGACAAACACAGAGTCATATAGACCTTTAAGTTTAGTTTCATGCTGTGGAAAAATGATAGAGAAGATACTATTGGATAAGCTATTGTCAGAATTGGAAAGGTTGGGATTTGAAACCATATATCAGCATTCATATGTTGAAAATAGATTTATTACCAACTGTAACATGATGTTCCATAATATAATAACAGTTATGAATGAAAAATTGTGGTGCGATGTAATTTATATAGATTTAACTTCAGCATTTGACAGGGTCATACACAAAATACTGATCAATAAATTAGAGCAACTAGGTATTGATGTACTCTTGATAAGATGGATAGCTGCATGGCTTGCAGATAGGACATGAAAAGCATAATTCAGCAACTAGACAGGTGAAATCCTTGGTTACGGCCAGGGTGTCCCACAGGGCTCTGTCCTTGGCCCATACTTGTTTAGATTGCATCTTTCGGATCTAACTTTGTCATCTGAGGTGTTATAAAGTCGGTACGTAGATGACTTGAAACTGGGTAAATTGATTACATGTTTTACAGATAGCGCATGTCTGCAAAAGAACTTGACTAAATTGACCATTCAGACATAGGAGAATAATATGCTGATAACTACATCAAAAACTAAGCATATGAGATAAAATGAAAAGTGAATATTTAATACAGCATACAATGATTGAAAGTATAGATTCATTTAAGGACCTGGGTATATGGGTAGCTCTAGTTTTGAGTTTTTCTAATCATATCAACCAATTAGTTAATGATAGTTATAGAACTATAGGTTGTATAAAATTATTTATAAAGTCTAGTAAATCAGAACTGATGAAGTAATTGTTTGTTAGTTACATTAGACCCAAACTTGAATGCTGCATAACAAAATGGAAACCTTATAAGAAAATAAGCATGAGTAAACTGGAACAATTAGAGTACAGTGTAAATATACCATGGCATCCATAGATATGAACATTTAAGTTTGTCTTATTAAAAATGTATATCAATTTCCAGTTTCATTAATGATTCTATAATATGATTGTTAAAAACAAATATAATTTGTATGCAGAACTGTGGAAAAATACAGTTTCATAAGCTGAAGTTACTAATGTGTCAGAAAACAAGATCCTTGGAGCAGGTGGATCATGTAAAAGAAGGTGTTCACATGAAGTCCAAGGCAAGAATCACGAGGAATGAGAACATTTCTAAAGTCATTGATTTGTTAAGACCACTATAACATCAAAATCTTGCATGGTTGAATTAATAAGCAAATGTATAAAAGATGCAGTTTTCTTGGTTCATTGAGACTGCTTTACCAATTTCTATGACGAAAGTCCCAGCATTGTAAATAACATTTCTGTTTGCACATCCTGAAGAGTTATTCCTAACTGAAGGCAAATAAGGTAAATTCTTAATGTTATTTATTTACTAGCCTTAACATTTTGTTGCCATTCTCCGGATCTGAACTTTGATATTGATGCAATGCAGTAGTGCAACAGGGCCCATCACAGACTTTCTGTGAATTTCACACTGTTTTGCATGGAATAATCAGAGACTCAGATGTGTAGCTATTCAGGGTGTGCAAACATACTAGCCTTGGCAGGGAATTGTTTTGTAAGGGAAAAATAGTTTGTGGTTTCTCTCTTTTAGACAATTTTAGATAAACGCAGAATGAGTGAATAACTGTGTTTTTGTTGAATGACTGAGTTGTTTGTATGGTATGCAAAATAATAATGGGAGGACCCCACAGAAAATTTGTTGCTAGTGGGAGGACCCCACAACAAATGAAAAAAATGTATTAATGTATGTGCACATACAGCAAAGCACAAATTAACACAAGAAGGCTCCTTGTGTCAAGGGCGGTACCCTCAGGACTGAATGATAAGAGGTATGAGAGATGTTATGTATTTTTAATATATGAATGAATGAGGCAAAAAGTTAATGATAAAGTTAAAACCAGTTCATGAGCCTACAGCATGTTGGGATGTAGAGTATGTGCTGTTAAAACCAATTAATGAGCCCATAGCACACTGAGACATAGGAGTGATTGTATAGAAGTACCCTCACTGGGTCTGAAATAGTGGTCAGTTCTGGACACAGTACCTATCCACCCCATTATCCCGATCACAATGCTGGAGCTGTAACTTTTGAGCTTGCAATGGGACAAAAGTAAGGGGGTGCTGTGGGAAAAGGCTGATCAAAACCTCTCCTCTGTCACCGCTTGACAAAATAATTCCTACCCTTCCCTCCATGTATGGTGTGTGGATTGCTGTAGTTATTTTCTATCCTCTGAACTGCCAGGATCCAGGATCTGTAAGGTAAGTCTTAAAAAAAACTGGGGGGGGGACAAAGATAAGCAAGCAAGATCAAATCCCTGAAAAGGGAACACCTGCATATTTTATGTATCATAATTATTGAAAAGAAAGTTGTAAGTATTTGCATGACTGGTTTCAGCTCACTAAGCATTGTTCTGGTGGAGTATTTCCATTAAATGGAACTTATGGTAGGACTAAATTGATGACATTGAAAGGTATTTTGGAATAAAAGAAAATCAAAGTACGTGGGGAACAAACAGCAATATTTTATTCTTCGTACAGTAAAGCACTTACAAGAGAAAAGGAGTCAGCATTAAGGGGGTTACAGGATGCTAATAAAAAATTGTTAACACAGGTAAAAGAGGTTAAGAAGGCAGTACAGACCAGTAAAAACAGATCCCTTTATCCTGTCTTAGCAGGTCTGGAACAAACAGAGGAAGGCCAAAAGGTAGAAACTTATAAAGAGGATGATAATTCTCCAGCAGCAACTGCATCCCCACCCCCATATGCACCAGTGTACAATATTCTGCTGTTTCTCAGACCCCTACCTTTCACTCAACTGTCCATTGGCCACCCAGTCAGCATGATACTGTTACATCTCAGACTAGCTCCCCTGTTCAATCTTCTGAACAGGCATCTGCAGTCAAGGGGGGGGTCTTCTTCCTATCCTTCTCAAACAGCATCTACTTTTCCAACATGGGCATTAGTATTTAATACTCCCATAGCTCATCACAGATGCTCAACATGACAGGGTTAAACAAGAGACTGTGGCCTCCTGGGGGATCTTTTGGCACCTCTCAGGGAATTTCTGGGCACTAATAATAGATAACTTGTTCATCAGCCTTGGAACCCTGCTGATGTGTATACTATGTCCAAAAGTTTTCCAAATATTAGGGAAGATCCATTAAAGTTTAAGTAGAAATTAAAAACTATAATAGAATGTTAGAATCCTACTTTAACAGATTTAAACCAGCTGCTTAGGGTCGTTACTTCAGATAAAATAAAAAAAACAGTTACTGGAAAAAGCTGAGATAACAGATTTTACTCTCACAGGAAATGCATTAACAGATAATTGGACAGCATTGTTAAACAAAACTATGGACATGTGTCAGGTTAGGACTGACTGGTCTAAAATACAGACATGTAAACAAAATAAAGGGGAAGCCCCTGCAGACTATTTGAGTCATCTTAAAACAGTATTTGCTAGACATTCAGAAATAACAGACCCAGAAGAGCAAGCTAAGCCAGCTATTGCAGCAGGTTTTGTGCAGGGTCTGCAAGCCCCTGTACAAAATCAAATAAAGCAAGTGCTCACTGCCTGGCAGGACAAGGACTTAGATACAGTATTGTTACAACAAATAGTATAGGGGGTTCATTCTGCTCAAATAGCTGAATTAGTGGCTCTGCAAAAAAGCATGCGAATTAGCCAAAGACAAGGTGGCCAATACTTTTACATACAGCCATTATGCTTTTGGGGTGGTACATGATTTTGGGCAACTTTAGAAATACAAAAGGTTTTTGACCTCTTTGGAAAATCTAATTAAAAATTCAGGGTACATACAATCATTGTTAAATGCACTTTTGCTACCTAGAAGGCTGTCTGTAATCAAATGTTGTGCCCATCAAAAGGGCATAGATGTTGTAACAAAGGGCAATAATGTGGCAGATCAAGCTACTAAACAAGTAGTTGAAAATTGTTGCAAAGATTTGTGCATGTTTACTATGACAAACATCAACAGTAATCATGTGTTTGATTTTGAGAAGTTGTCAGCCTTTCAAGCTGAAGCATCACAGGGAGAAGTTCAAAGGTGGCATAAGGACAGATGCATCAAATCCGCTGATGGATTGTGGCGACATCCAGATGGCTGACAGGTGACGCCTGCCTCTTTGCTACCTTACCTGGTAAGGGCATATCATTTACCAGCCTATGTAGGTAAGACAGCTTTATTTAATCAAATTATCTGAAGTTGTTATGCCCCTCATGTTTCCTCTTTGATACTTCAGTATGTCAATAATTGTGCTATATGTCAAGAGTATAATGTTAGCAAAACTGTAAACATTAAGACTGCATGTTTACCACCACCTGGGGACCTACTGTTAATGTACAGCTGGACTTCATCCAGATGCCTAGGACTCACAACTTACAATTTATTTTGGTGGTGGTGTGCATGTTTTCGACATTGGTAAAAGTTTACCCATGTTGCAAAGCTGGCGCAGCCAAAGTTGTCAAAAACCTCATATACGACTTCATACCAAGATTCAGTATACCGTGTACCGTCAATAGTGACCAGTGAACACATTTTAATAATTCATTAATGAAAGAGCTATACAACATTTTTAATACTAAGTTGAGTCGTCACTCCCAACCATCTACAGTCATCTGGATTAGTAAAAAGGGTAAATAGGACACTTAAAAATAAAATTTCAAAAAAAATACAGTGGAAAAATACAGTTTCATAAGCTGAAGTTACTATTGTATTTCAACTGTATTATTTTACTGTTTAACAAGGGAAAAGTAAGTATAAAAGAAACAGAAGCATGTTAGTGTAAAAGGAATTTGTTAGCCTGATTCCTCCAGGGTGGGAGCAAGTTATTGCTAAGGAAAGTTTGCTGTTAAATGAAATGTCCAAGGTCGGAAAACAAGATCTTTGGAGCAGGCGGATCATGTAAAAGAAGGTGCTCACGTGAAGTCCAAGGTGAGAATCATGAGGAATAAGAACATTTCTAAAGTCATTGATTTGTTAAAACCACTATAACTTCAAAATCTTGCATGGCTGAATTAATAAGCAAATGTATAAAAGATGCAGTTTCCTTTGTTCATTGAGACTGGTTTACCAGTTTCTATGATGATAGTCTCCCAGCGTTGTAAATAAAATTTCTGTTTGCACATCCTGAAGTGTTATTCCTGACTGAAGACAAATAAGGCAAATGCTTAATGTTATTTATTTACTAGCCTTAACAAGTTGTTATGAAAAACTTAAATATATGAACTTCTAGAGTGTCTCGTATAGATATTTAAGAGGAGACGTTATTAAGGTACATAGAGCATTTAGAGACAACTACCTCTGGGAATGTTTGGGGTCATCAAAAAGTACTAGAGAATCATCAGGCAACCTATGTAGGAGATTTTATAGGAATGAGAAGCATACAAATTGGTTCTCTGAGAGAGCTGCTGATGCATGGAACATGCTATTTAACTATATTAAAGCAAGCACTAGTTTAGATAGTTTTTAAGAAGAGCATGGACAATTATTATGGAAACAATTGTTTTGGTATATTGGCAGGCTAGAATGGCATTAATGTCCATGCTTGGATTATTTATTTGACGATGTGAGGTTTTGCCAGTTATGCCAGGCGAAGTAGGGCAGTGGATGTGTAACATATGCCAGCACAGCTAGCTGGAGTTTTATAAAGAATTATATGTCATTTGTATATCAAACTGATATGTACAGGTGCTTGTGTTGAAAGTGTATTTGTAAAGCTGCTTGTGTTAAAAGATGTACCAACAGTAGGTCCTGCTGGACAGAAAAAAGAAATACATCTGTATGTCTGACTATACTATAACTGTTGAAATTAATATTGTAACAAAGGATACTGGAACCCCAACTAACTTTTAGAAAAATATCCTGAAATTAAATTACTTAATTTAGGCCATAAAGATTGTATCTCACAGATCTCAGTGCAGCCAGAGACAAAATGTCTGTACTAGAAAGCCTTATGTATTGTCCTTGGGGTGAACTAATCGCTACTGTGGAAGGGCCGAAGTTTGAAATTGTTTTAGGATTTCCAGAAACTGCAACAGATCTTAGCAAAGCTCTAGGTTTGTAAGGTAACACATATGTGTGAGATTCTTCTTCAGTTTCTTGTAAAGGGAGTTATGGGAACCAGAAGTCAGACAACCAGATGCATGTGATGTCATGCTGTAAGCCAGCACAAAAATGATGTTTTAATACTAGATGAGACTGAAGTCTCAGGGCAGTCTGCTTTTTTTTGGAACCTGACATAGAAGGATCTCTCACCCACTCCATCTTGCCTTGCTTTACTAAGTGAACTAGGGAACAACAATTCTTTAGATCAGTCAGGAAACTATAGTGAGTTTAGTTAAGTACTGCTTTTCTGTATCTATGTGAATCTCTTCATTTGTGTTATTGCAATATTTCCTGTGATTGAAACTCTGGTGTTTATTATATAGATATTTAGTATTTTCGTGTTCTTTTATTATTTATTATTAAACATATTTAAACATTTCTCTGCGGATTGTCTTTTAGAGAATGTTTTAACCTTTGAGAATACTTATATTTATTTGGTGACACTGTAGCCACTCCTGGAAGCCTTGCTGTTTGGTCAACATTACCATTTGTATTAATGCTCCTTGTGCCTCGTCTTATGCCAACATTGTACTCCATTATTGGGAGAACGAATTTATATTCTCAACCCCCTGGTCAAAATTCATTACCCATTACAAACGTTACTTGGACGATATATGTTTGTTATGGAAGGGAAACCTTAACAATTTTATGGACTTCATGACCCACATTAATTCTTCTACACATTTTTTAGCCTTCACACATAACGTTAGTGTGGATGTCCTGAATTATTTGGATGTTTCCCTGTTTAAAAATAAACACACTGGTACCTTTCAATCACAAATTCACAGAAAAAGCACTTTTTCCAACTCCTACCTCCATTTTGACAGTGGGCACTCCTTTCATCAGAAAAAAGGTATATTAAAGGGGCAGTTCATTAGGGCATCCAGGATGTGTAGCACAGAAGAACTATTTATGGAAGAAATGTATTTTCTAAAAAATTTATTTTTGGAAAGGGGTTATCCAGTTCACCTGGTTAATAATCTAGCGCAGGAGGTTATAATCAACAGAAGAAATAAATATTTTCCTCTATGGGTATAGGTGTAGAGACAGACAGACATATAGAAGAAGAGGTTCAATTTGACATACATAATGTGTTTATACAAACTTTCACTAAGACTCCTTACAAGTGGAAAAGATAGTGTCAAGGTACTGGCCAGTGTTAACATTGCAGGAAGATATAAACAAACTAGTATCCGACAAACCTAAATTTGTGAACAGGAGAAATGTTAACCTTAAGGGGTTATTTGAGAGGCAGTTTTACATGAATCACACACAATCTAGCTCTAGATTAGGTACACATAAATGTGGGGCATGCAAGCAATGTTCATACATTATTAATGACAACAGCTTGCATATTGCTTCAAGAAATTATAGATTTAAATCAATGGGATATTACAACTGTGGGACCAAAGGCGTAGTGTACCTCGGAACATGTACTCAATGTCTCAGTTTTTACATTGGTAAGACTGAGAGATCTTTGAGGAAAAGAATTTATGAACATCTGTATGATGTCCCAAAGGAGAAAGACACAAATGCCTTTTACAAGCATTCTTTGAAATGTCCCAATATGCAGTTGAAATTTATTGTTTTAGAACAGGTAACACAGAACCCAAGAGGGGGCGATTGGGAAACATTGCTGGAATATAAAGAATTGTTGTGGCAATTGAAGTTAAATGCCACAAGACCCCCAGGGCTTAATGACAATGTTAGTATTAGTAGTATACTAAAAATGAGGAGGGCTAGATTATAACAACAATGTTTTTATTACACATACACTGAATAATATTATATTTCACTGCAGTGCATATTTTATACATGTATTTATTAACAGTTTTTGACTGTTACAAATTTTATTAATTTTGTATTTGCACTGCATGTCAGGTGTGGGTGTTCAGTATGTTTTCAACTTGAATATGTTCATTTTTAAGACGTTTTACTTGAGTATGAAATTACAAGAATTTTTTAACAATATTTCACTAGTATGTGAATATACATTTTTTATTTTTATGTATAGGTAGGTTTTTAAACATTACATGTGTTACAAGTATTGGTTATATATATTGGTTTTTAACACAAGGTTTTCATGTCAAGATATCTTTAAGAACATAATTAATTAAATCTGTAGTTCTAATCAATTATAGGTCATGTGACCAGTAAATGACTATATAAAGCATTGTGTTGTTTTAGTATACATCTTGATAAAGCCTGGTATTAACCAGGCGAAAGCGCTTGATTCAATTTTGACTGCTGTTTGGTTTTTCATCCTTGTTACGTCCATTAAAGACAGTTTCACTACTTTTTTGGTCGGTGGTCTTTAATTGTGGAAGTCTTTCATTACCATTTGTATTAATATTAATTTCACTCAGTATAACGGGGTACCCTTGTAAGAGCCTTAGGGTAGCTTCCTTTGGAGTGTCTGGTAGAAGTAACTACCTTATAGTCTGGGCAAAGGGGCATAGCTAGTAAATCTGTGACAGGCTTTCTCAGGTATGTGTGTGAAAATCAAATCTCAAAGAGTGTGCGTGTGTGTGTGTATGTGTGTGTGTGTGTGTGTGTGTGTGTGTGTGTG